>NC_057730.1:59151531-59159242 GCF_004010195.1 Chiloscyllium plagiosum | reverse complement strand
CTGCAACCTTCTTCCTGACCTTTCCACCCCCACCCCCACTCTGGCCTATCACCCTCACCTTAACCTCCTTCTACCTATCGCATTTCTAACGCACCTCCCCCAAGTCCCTCCTCCCTACCTTTTACCTTAGCCTGCTTAGCACTCTTTCCTTATTCCTGAAGAAGGGCTCATGCCCGAAACGTCGATTCTCCTGCTCCTTGGATGCTGCCTGACCTGCTGCGCTTTTATAGCAACACATTTTCAGCTGCTATCACTGCTCAGAAAGATATTGCTAAATGCCCCTAACAAACCCTAACACTGATGCTATACCCCCAGTCCTAATTAACACACTCATAATGTGTCTTTAGAACACCTCGGTGTATCAAGGAACAGCCCTAAAAAATTTTGCAAGAATCAAATTCCCTAATCCTTTAACCAGCTCACCAACTCTTAGCAATACACTCTTAAACCTTTTCAAAAAGATTCGCCCTAAGTTTTATGTATCTTATCATGGTCTTAAGGATGGTCCTCCTCTCAATTACATGCACTCTCTTGAAAGTAATTAGAGTCACATAGAGATGTACAGCTTGGAAACTGTCCGACCCGTGAATGCCGACCACATATCCCAACCCAATCGAGTCCCACTTGCCAGCACCCGGCCTAGATCCCTCCAAACCCTTCCTATTCATATACCCTTCCACATGTCTCTTAAGTGTTGCAATTGTACCAGCCTCCACCACTTCATATGGCAGCTCATTCCATACTCATACCACCCTCTGTGTGAAAAAGTTGCCCCTGAGGTCTCTTTTATATCTTTCCCCTCTCACCCTAAATCTATGCCCTCTAGTTCTGGACTCCCCCCGCCCCGAGGAAAAGACTTTGTCAATTTACCCTATTCATGCCCCTCATGATTTTATAAACCTCTATAAGATCACCCCTCAGTCTCCAACACTCCAGGGAAAACAGCCCCAGCCTATTCAACCTCTCCTGATAGCTCAAATCCTCCAAACCTGGCAACATCCTTGTAAATCTTTTCTGAACCCTTACAAGTTTCACAACATCCTTCCAACAAGAAGGAGACCAGAATTGGACACAATATTCCAAAAGTGGCCTAACCAATGTCCTGTGCAGCAGCAACATGACCTCCCAACTCCTGTACTCAATGATCTGACCAATAAAGGAAAGCATACCAAACACCTTCTTCACTATCCTATCTACCTGTGACTCCACATTCAAGGAGCTATGAACCTGCACTCCAAGGTCTCTTTGTTGAGCTACACTCCCTAACACTTTACCATTAAGTTTATAAGTCCTGCTAAGATTTGCTTTCCCCAAATGAAGCTCCTCGCATTTTTCTGAATTAAATTCCATCTGCCACTTCGCAGCCCAATGGCCCATCTGGTCAAGATCCTGTTGTAACCCTCTTCGCTGTCCACTACACCTCCAATTTTGGTGTCACCTGCAAACTTACTAACTGTACCTCTTATGCTTGCATCCAAATCATTTATGCAAATGACAAAAAGTACAGGACCCAGCACTTTGTGGCACTCCACTGGTCACAGGCCTCCAGTATGAAAAACAATCCTTCACCACCATCCTCTGTCTTCTACCTTTGAGCCAGTTCTATATCCAAATGGCTAGTTTTCCCTGTGTTTCATGAGATCTAACCTTGCTAATCAGTCTCCCATGGGGAACCTTGTCGAATGCCTTACTAAAGTCCATATAGATCACGTCTACACTCTGCCCTCATTAATCCTCTTTGTTACTTCTTCAAAAGACTCAATTGAGTTTGAGACATCATTCCCCATGCACAAAGCCATGTTGACTATCCCAAATCAATCTTTGTCTTTCCAAATACATGAATATCCTATCCCTCAGGATTCCCTCTAACAACTTGCCTACCATCAATATCAGGCCCACCTGTCTATAGTTCCCTGGCTTGTCCTTAGCCCTTCTTAAACAGTGGCACCACATTTGCCAACCTCCAGTCTTCTGGCACCTCACCTGTGACTATCAATAATACAAATATCTCAGCAAGGGGCCCAGCAATCACTTCTTTAGCTTCCCACAGAGTTCTAGGGTACACCTGATCCACTTTTATACGTTTCAAGACATCCAGCACTTCCTCCTCTGTAATATGGACATTTTTCGAGATGTCACCACCTATTTCCCTACATTCTATATCTTCCATGTCCTTTTCCACAGTAAACACAGATGCAAAATACTCATTTCATATCGCCCCCATTTCCTGCGGCTGCCTTGCTGATGTTTGAGGGGCCCTATTGTCTCCCTGTCCTTAATGTATTTGTAAAAATCTTTTGGGATTCTCTTTAACTCTATTTGCCAAAGCTATCTCATGCCCCGTTTTTGCCCTCCTGATTTCTGTCTTAAGTATACTCCTACTGCCTTTATACTCTTTGAAGGATTCACTCGATCTCTCCTGTCTATCCATGACATATGCTTCCTTCTTTTTCTTACCCAAATCTTAATTTCTCTAGTCATCCAGCATTCCCTATACCTATCAGCCTTTCCTTACAACCTAACAGGAATATACTTTCTCTGGACTCTCATTATCTCATTTCTGAAGGCTTCCCATTTTCCATCCATCCCTTTATCTGCGAACAACTGCCCCCAGTCAGCTTTTGAAAATTCTTGCCTAATACTGTCAAAATTCACCTTTCTCTAATTTAGAACTTCAACTTTTAGATCTGGCCTATCCTTTTCCATCACTATTTTAAAACTAATAGAATTATGGTCACTAGTCCCAAAGTGCTCTCCCACTGACACTCAGTGCCTTATTTCCCAATACTAGGTCAAGTTTTGCACCTTCTCTCTCTTAGGTACATCCACATACTGAATCAGAAAATTGTCTTGTACACACTTAACAAATTCCTCTCCATCTAAACCCTTAACACTATGGCAGTCCCAGTCTATGTTTGGAAAGTTAAACATCTGTGAACATCTGCCCCCAGTCCCAAACAAAGCTGACTGGGGACAGATGTTCGCAGGTAAAGGGACGGATGGAAAATGGCAAGCCTTCAGAAATGAGATAATGAGAGTCCAGAGAAAGTATATTCAGATAGACCAGTGGGCTGAGGAGTGGCAGATGGAGTTTAATTTAGATAAATACCATAACCACTCTATTATTCTTACAGATAACTGACATCTCTTTACGAATTTGTTTCTCAATTTACCACTGACCATTAGGGAGTCTATAATACAATCCCATTAAGGTAATCATCCCTTTCTTATTTCTCAGTTCCACCCAAATAACTTCCCTGGATTATTTCCAGGAATATCAGTACAGCTGTCATGTTATCCCATATCAAAAACGTTACTCCCCCTCCTCTCTTGCCTCACTTTCTGTCCTTCTTGTAGCATTTGTATCCTGGAACATTAAACTGCCAGTCCTGCCCATTCCTGAGCCTGTTATGGACTAGGCCAAACATTCTTATCAGGCAGCCCAGACCATAACTTTGTAATTTGTTTCAGTAAATGTACAGTGAAAATGGAGTAAGTTAGCTCGGTTGACTACTAGATTTTATTCACAAAACTTTATTCACAAAGTTATACAATGAAACACAAAGAACAGACTAAAGAACCCTGACAGAACTCAATCTATCCAAACTAGACTTAATTATGCTGTTCCGAATATGCACAACAGTTCCAATAAGCAAACTCCCTTTAAAAACCAGTATAAATGGAACACATGCTGACAGGTTGAAGTTGATGGGCAGAAAGAGAGAGAGAGAGTTTTCACACAGCTCACTGTTGAACTCCTCACCAGTTCAGGACTGAACTAAACTGCTCAACTAGAGAGCTGACCACTCCCCTTTCATTATGCAGGTCACTTCTAAAACATGACCACTTTGGCCTGAAGTCTCATCTGTTCACATAAACAAAAGACCTCACAAAATCCTTTTCATCTCTCTATCAACCAGACTGATCGGAGCCCGGCCTGGTTTATACCCCTCTGATAAACCATCAAGGATAGAGTGTTCTTGAGCCAAGAAACAGCTTTTAGAAAAAAAAGGATTAGTTTTAGAACATAGAACATAGAACATAGAACAATACAGCATAGAACAGGCCCTTCGGCCCACGATGTTGTGCCGAACCTCTAACCTAGATTAAGTACCCATCCATGTACCTATCCAAATGCCGCTTAAAGGTCGCCAATGATTCCGACTCTACCACTCCCACGGGCAGCGCATTCCATGCCCCCACCACTCTCTGGGTAAAGAACCCACCCCTGACATCTCCCCTATACCTTCCACCCTTCACCTTAAATTTATGTCCCCTTGTAACACTCTGTTGTACCCGGGGAAAAAGTTTCTGACTGTCTACTCTATCTATTCCTCTGATCATCTTATAAACCTCTATCAAGTCACCCCTCATCCTTCGCCGTTCCAACGAGAAAAGGCCGAGAACTCTCAACCTATCCTCGTACGACTTCCTCTCCATTCCAGGCAACATCCTGGTAAATCTTCTCTGCAACCTCTCCAAAGCTCCCACATCTTTCCTAAAGTGAGGCGACCAGAACTGCACACAGTACTCCAAATGCGGCCTAACCAAAGTCCTGTACAGTTGCAACATCACTTCACGACTCTTGAATTCAAGAGTCTGCTAATGAACGATAATACTCCATAGGCCTTCTTACAAACTCTATCCACCTGAGTGGCAACCTTCAAAGATCTATGTACATAGACCCCAAGATCCCTCTGTTCCTCCACCTGACTAAGAACCCTACCATTAACCCTGTATTCCGCATTCTTATTTGTTCTTCAAAAATGGACAACCTCACACTTGGCAGGGTTGAACTCCATCTACCACTCCTCAGCCCAGCTCTGCATCATATCTAAGTCCCTCTGCAGCCGACAACAGCCCTCCTCACTGTCCACAACTCCACCTATCTTCGTATCATCTGCAAATTTACTGACCCACCCTTCGACTCCCTCATCTAAGTCATTAATAAAAATTACAAACAGCAGAGGACCCAGAACTGATCCCTGCGGAACTCCACTTGTAACTGGGCTCCAGGCTGAATATTTACCATCTACCACCACTCTCTGCCTTCGACCGGTTAGCCAGTTTTCTATCCAATTGGCCAAATTTCCCTCTATCCCATGCCTCCTGACTTTCCGCATAAGAAAAGCGTCAAGCCACATTGCTGTAATTGCTATGATATCACAGTCCCATGTTCCTAACCATGCCCTGAATTCATCTGCCTTCCCTATTAGGCCTTTTGCATTGAAAGAAATGCAGCTTAATTTATTAGTCCTACCTTGTTCTCTGCTTTGTCCCTGTTTGCCCTGACTGTTTGACTCAATTCTTTTCTCAACTGTACCAGTTTCAGTTTGATCTCTTTCTTCACTCTTTCCCTGAGTTCCACCCCCCTTCCTTAATGGTTTAAATCCTCCCAAACAGCTCCAGCAAATCTCCCTGCCAGTACATTAGTCCCCTTCCAATTCAGGTACAATCTGTCCTTCTTGAACAGGTCACTTCTATCCCAAAGAGATTCTAATGATCCAAAAATGTGAATCCTTCTCCCATACACCAGCTCCTCAGCCATGCATTCATCTGCAGTATCTTCCTATTCCTACCCTCACCAGCTCGTAGCACTGGGAATAATCCAGATATTATTACTCTCAAGAACCTCCTTTTTAAATTCCTGCCTAACTCTCTATATTCTCCCTTCAGAATCTCAACCTTTTCCCTTCCTATGTTGTTGGTTCCAATGTGTACAATGCCTCCTGCTGGGCCCTCTCCCCCTTGAGAATATTCTCCACTGTCTCTGAGACATCCTTGATCCTGGCACTAGGGAGGCAACACACCATTCTGATTTTCCGCTGCTGGCCATAGAAACATCTGTCCGTGCTTCGGACTAGAGAGTCCCTGAATACAATTGATCTTTTGAACCCGATATACCCTTCATTGCATTAGAGCCAGTCTCAATGCAAGAAACTTGGCTGTTTGTACTATATGCCCCTGAGAATCCATCACCCCCTACATTTTCCAAAACCGCATGCTTGTTTGAAATGGGGATAGCCACGGAAGACTCCTGCACTACTTACCTACCTCTCTTACCTTTCCTGGAGTTAACCCATCTGTGACTGTATCTGCAACTTTTTTTCCATCATACCCCCTTTCTCTTGTGAATTCGTCATTGTCTCTAACTGTCACCCCAACTGATCCATTTGATCTGATAGGAGATTCGCAACCAATGGCATTTATTGCAGATATAATCCTCAGTAAAACGTAAACTCTCCTTAAACTCCCACATCTGGCAAGAAGAGCATAACACTCTACCAAGGGCCATTTTTGCTTCTGCAGATCCAGAAAAAAGCACCGTTTTGTTCTTCTACAAAACACTGCTCAGGGCAAACTTAATACTTATGGCTTATATTTTAAAGTTTAATCGAGACATATCTCAATAAAACAAATAATCAAGAAAGAACCCACTCTACTCACAACTGCAGTCTTATAGCTAGGCCACACTTAAAACTATTTACTTATCTGTCTCTGTGCTGTGACCTCTCCCAAACAGGTTCCTCCAAGATCAGGCGTGAATTTCACGGTTTGTTAATTTTCCCAGACACACTCCAATGTCCAGCGATATATGAATTCAATAACAAAGACAGTAACTGGGCAGGTTCATTGCTATGTCAGTTGGGAGTGCGGGCTTCTTTCTCTCTCTCTCTCTCTCTCCTGCACAGACCATGTGCTACCTTTGTCTGTTCCTCTCCCTTTTAAAAGTGCCATTGTTTTGACTTTTATTTTCTCCAAAGTTCCAAAACAATGCAGCAGCATATAAAAGAGTAATTGCTGCTCCTGGAATTTGAGGAAATCACCTCCAACACCTAAAATACCTCAAAAAAGGAGCAGCTATTACAGCCAGAAATCGTTCCCATTCTCCATCTTGGATTACTGATGGCTTCCCATTTTCCAGCCATCTCTTTACCTGTGGATATCTGTCCCCAATCAGCTTTTGAAAGTCCTTGCCTAATACCATCAAAATTAGCCTTCCTCCAATTTAGAACTTCACCTTTTAGATCTGGTCTATCCTTATCCATCACTATTTTAAAATTAATAGAATTATGGTCGCTAGCCCCAAAGTGCTCCCCCACTGACACCTCAGTCACCTGCCCTGCCTTATTTCTCAAGAGTAGGTTCACGTTTTATACCTTCTGTAGTAGGTACATCCACATACTGAATCGGAAAATTTTCTTGTACACACTTAACAAATTCCTCGCCATCTAAACCCTTAACACCATGGCAGTCCCAGTCTATGTTTGGAAAGTTAAAATCCCCTACCATAGCTACCCTATTATTCTTACAGAAAACTGACATCTTCTTACAAATTTGTTTTGTAATTTCTCGCTACTGTTAGGGCGTCCATAATAAAATCCCAGTATAGTGATCATCCCTTTCTTATTTCTCAGTTCCACCCAAATAACCAGGGGGATGTATTTCTGGGAATATCCTCCCTCAGTATAGCTGTAATGCTATCCCTTATCAAAAGCCTCCCGCCTCCTCTCTTGCCTCCCTTTCTGTCCTACCTGAAGCATTTGTATCCTGGAACAAATTATTACTCCACATTGTGTGGAGAACATCAAGATCATCAATGCAAAGTGTGAACCAAATAAATGCAGTAATATTCAGTGCAATGACATTCAAAAAATGAGTAAATGAATACCAGAGGGGAAAATGCCTCCACTACCGAAATATCTTCTTT
>NC_057730.1:59143787-59151031 GCF_004010195.1 Chiloscyllium plagiosum | reverse complement strand
AAACCTACCCCCCAGGATATTGGTGCCCTTCTGCTTCAGGTGCAACCTGTCCTGCTTGTACAAGTCCCACCTTCCCCAGAATGCTGTCCAATTGTCCAAATACCTGAAGTCCTCCCTCCTACACCATCCTTGCAGCCACGTGTTCAACTGCACTCTCTCCCTATTCCTTGCCTCACTGTCACGTGGCACCAGCAACAACCCAGAGATGACGATTCTGTCCGTCCTAGCTTTTAGCTTCCAGCCTAACTTCCTGAGCTCCTGAATGACCTCCCCATCCCTCTTCCTACCTATGTCGTTGGTGCCAATGTGCTCACACCCTCCCCCTTAAGGAGTCTGAAGACACGGTCCGAGATGTCTCGGACCCTGGCACCCGGGAAGCAACAAACCATCCGAGAGTCTCGCCCATGTCCACAGAACCGCCTCTCTGTCCCTCTAACTATAGAGTCTCCTATAACTAGCGCTCTCCTCCTCTCCCCCTTTCCCTTCTGGGCCTCAGAGCCGGACCTCATGCCAGAGACCTGGTCACTGCAGCTTACCACTGCTACGCCGTTCCCCGACAACAGTATCCAAAGCGGTATACTTATTGTTGAGGGGAACGACTACAGGGGATCCGTGCACTGCCTGCTTCCTCCCCTTCCCACCTTTAACTGTTACATAGCCACCTCTGTCCTCTGGCTCATTTTTTGTCTTTAACTAAATGTGAGAAAGTGGCAGAGACCAATGAAATGAATGCAAGAGGAGAGCCCCCTGTTGCCCAGATGTCTTTCCTCATCTCAAGAGTGACACAGATTTCATTTGGACGGTCCAGGTCGAGTCAAAAAATAAAATCCGTAAAGCAATGAAATCTAATTCTAATCCTTAGTTTAAATGGTAACAAGATTTTAAAAATGAATTAAGAAATAAAACCTGACTTGGCTTATGTAGAGAGATGGTTACTACCATCTAACAAAATAAAAAATGAAAACATTTCCTGTACAAAGAGAATTCATTTGATTCATTCTATGGAAGACTCATCACTTTTGGGAATCTGTGTTAGTTAAGCTTATATCCCTCTATCAAGCCTGACAGATCTTCACCAATCAGCATAAGCTTAATTCTTAGAAACTTGGTTTTATAAAAACACAAGAGTAATAAAAATTGACTTAATACCATATCCTCACATTGCTTTCTTTGCAGGTATGTTAACAAATTCTTAAAAATTAGTTGATTAGCATTCTGTTAAGTTTTAATTTTATGCTGCATTTCACATAAGAACGTGTGGCATGGAAGCAGGAGTAAGCCAATCAGTTTAATAACCTGTTCCATCATTCAATAAAAGATGTGGCTGATCTGATTGTGGAATTAACTCCACTTTGTGGCTTGGCCCATGTGACTCTCTGTTCCTCTGAAAATCTAACACAGATCTGAATATATTCAATGACACAATCTCCACTATTTTCTGAGATAGAGAATTCCAGAGGTTAAAAAAACTCTGAGAATAGAAATTCTTCCTCATCTCCATTTTAAATGAAAGGCATATTTTTAATCTGTGCTATTCTAGTTGCAAATTCTGTCACGTCCTATAAAACCATAAGATACAGGAGCAGAACTAGACCATTTGGCCCATCAAGTCCACTCCATCATTCATTGAGATTGTGGCTGATTGACTATCCTCAGTTCCACTTTCCTAGCTTTTCCCAATAATACTTGAGTTGAAACTTTATTGCTGGAACAGCACAGCAGGTCAGGCAGCATCCAGGGAACAGGAGATTCGACGTTTCGGGCACAGGCCCTTCTTCAGGAATTCCTGAGGAAGGGCCTGTGCCCGAAACGTCGAATCTCCTGTTCCCTGGATGCTGCCTGACCTGCTGTGCTGTTCCAGCAATAAAGTTTCAACTTTGATCTCCAGCATCTGCAGACCTCACTTTCTCCCCAATAATACTTGATACTATTACTGATTAAAAATCTGTCTCCACTTAAAAGACCCATCCTCGACAGCCTGTGGTAAAGAATTCTTCAAATTCACCAACTTCTGAGAAAGGTCTTAAATCTCTGTCTCAAATGGGTGACTCATTCTCTGAGATTATGTCCCCTCGTCCTTAACTCTCACAATGGAGAAACAATCTCTTTGCATTTTCATCATCATGGCCCATAAGAATCTTTTTTGTTTCAATGAATTCTCCTCTGACTTTCCTAAACTCTGAGCTCAGGTCCAAACTACTCAACCTCTCTTCGTTAGACAATTCCTATATACCTGGTATCAACCCAGTGAAATTTTCTGGACTGTCTCTAATGCTAGCCCATGTTTCCTTAGATAAAGAGCCCAAAGGTGAAATGTCAAATTGACTCATTAATGTCAGGTTTACTGGCGATCAACTGGCGGGGCAAGGCAGAGTTTCTTGCATGTGCACAGTTAAAGTTTCATATATAAGGCCTTCCAGAGCCTTCCATACTGTGCCCTTTTCTCTTCTAGTATGAGTCAAAATTTGGCATTCTTGCAATTCTATTCTGGTGAGTGAAAAATGAAAAGCTTCAACATGATGTTCTTTTCTCAGCAAGCCTGAATTCTTATCATTTAATGTTAATAACTTAGATGAAGGGAACATTTGCATTGTAGCCAAATTTGCTGATGTAACAAGGAAATATGAAAACAAGTTCTGAGAAGGACACAATGTCTGCAAAGGGATATGGATCAGATAAGCAAGTGAGCAAAGATTTGGTAGATGGAATTCAATGTGGAAAAACATGAATTTGTCTACAGTAGGAAGAATAGAAAAGCAGAGCATTATTTAAATGGAGAAATATGATACACAGGGTACTCTGTCTTGTACATGAATCACAAAACATTAGCATACCAATACAATAAGTCATTAGAAAGGCAAATGCAATATTTACCTTTATTAAAAGGGGGATAGTATATCAACATTGGGTACCTTGTTGCAACTGTTAGGGTATTAGTGAGAGCTGGTGCATTCTTTATCTCGGCAAAAGTGAGGACTGCGGATGCTGGAAATCATAGTCTAGGTTAGAGTGGTGCTGGAAAAGCACAGCAGGTCAGGCAGCATCTGAGGAGCAGGAAAAATGATGTTTCGGGCAAAAGCCCTTCATCAGGAATGAAAGGGCTTCCTGATTTTCCTGCTCCTCGGATGCTGCCTGACCTGCTATGCTTTTCTAGCACCACTCCTATCTAGACCCACATTCTTTATCTTGACCAATCAGAGCTGACTTCCACAAATCAGTACTCTTCCCTCCCGCAGTGTAAATTGTTATTGACCATGAGATCTAGTATTCTTGTACCAGTCCTCGTCATATAAGACAAAGGAAAATTCATCTATGACCTTGTCCAGATTGAGTGGTTGGATAAAGAGGTTTTATTTTTCCATCTCCATCTGTCTCTGGGGAAGAGGGTTTCCCACTTTGCTTGAGGAGCCTGGAGGATAATATGCAGGCAGTTGTCAGTGAATCATGGAACCCTGTGATCTTCCAACACAACACATCTCTCCTCAGGATTGCCTTGTGGCTGATAGACAGCTGTCTAGTCAGAAGATTCTTGCAAACATGACATGGTGCAGCAAAGGACGTCTGATTCAGGGCTCAGATTTTAATGCCTTTAACCATAGCATTCCTTTCATGCCTGCAGCAGCATTGCCTGCTGCTAAGTACAAGATGGCTCTGAGGACATGATCCAGATCAAGAAGGCATGGCTGCCTTTCCTTTCTTGCCCAGTCCTTTAAGATCCCATGATTGCCCTCCATTAAAGAAAGGTAGGAAAGCAAGTGTATCTTTAAAATGAGGCTTGGGGATTTTAGATATAAGCAGATCATTTACTTATTTCATGAAGCAGTTCTTCAATATGAATAGCTGAAGAAACTGCATTGTTCTGTTCTGAAGCAGGGCTGTTCTGAAGCAGTTTCTTTCCCAAGTCCATGCTGGCAGCATGTACATATGATGTTGCTCTAAGTCACAAATCATGGGTTTTTAATCAGTGTTCTGGACAGCTCAGTAATAAAAAGATGATTGGTTAAACTCTTTGGCAACACTTTGATTTACATTTACATTACTGTCAAAGGCTCACAGCAATGTTGCCTTCATTAGTTTTGTTTTTTGCTTCATTTACAATGCTGGTTTGACAAATCTTTGGAGTTATCTTTGGCCAATAAATTGTGATTGCAAACCAGAGGACACATGGACAGAAACAATAAGCTTAAAGCAAGAATTCAGGATTAGACAATTATAGCAGATGTGTGGAAAACAGTCTTTGTTGTCTAGAGTAACTATTCAGGGAAAGTAATTGGTTCGAAATTGAGGTTGATGAATATCAACCTGAGAACAGGACTGAAAGTATATATGAACGGTTAAGATGATCAAGTTGTCTGTGGCAGCTGGATGTTCAAATCAGATGTGTCAGGCATTTGCGGGTTAACGCTGAAAAATGTGTTGCTGGAAAAGTGCAGCAGGTCAGGTAGCATCCAAGGAGCAGGAAAATCGACGTTTCGGGCATAAGCCCTTCTTCTGAAGAAGGGCTTATGCCCGAAATGTCGATTCTCCTGCTCCTTGAATGCTGCCTGACCTGCTGCGCTTTTCCAGCAACACATTTTTCAGCTCTGATCTCCAGCATCTGCAGTCCTCACTTTCTCCTATTTGCGGGTTAACACCAATGTGGAAATAGCAGCAATGCAAAGTCTGAAGACTTTTCTGTTTACCGTGTTTTTAGGTGTTTTCCTATATCCATCCCTGTTGTTGAAGTAGCCAGGTAACAAACTGGCTTCTCCTGATTCCTGATTTCTGGTCCTGAAGAAGGGCTTCTGCCCGAAACGTCGATTCTCCTGCTCCTCAGATGCTGCCTGGCCTGCTGTATTTTTCCAGCACCACATTTTTCAACTCTGATTTCTGGTGTAGCCTAATATGTCTCCTGCTTCTCAGCAGAAGGGCAATCAAATAGAATTTCAAAGAGGAAGATTCTGACCTATGACATTCCATCAGTGAAGTATCTGATGCATTCTCTGGACTCAATGCAACGTTACCTGTGTTTCTAGCTGGTTTCCTGCTTACAGCAAGAGAAACAGCACTTGAGGCACTCAGGTTCCAGCTAGACTCCACTTCTCAAAGGGAGGTTGGACTGAATGAAAAGAGGCTGCTGTGACTTTCAGTGCTATAATTGGAGAGATTGGAAATGGAACTGGGTCAGAACACGAGGAAGGTTTATCGAATATTGTTATTATTATTTGAGAACAGAGTTCTGAATTAAAACCAAGTGGACCTTTGGTTTTCCATCCTTTAAAGAATCAGAAGCGCTTGTTTTGTAGTGGGCAAAAACAGCATTTCCAAGAAGCCAATAAACCAAATGGCTAGAGAAGCTAGCTAGTGAGATGATTGCAGAGGTGTTTAATAAGTTGAGCTTTTATGATCTAGGTAAAGAGATGCAGAGGAGAAAGTGAGGACTGCAGATGCTGGAGATCAGAGCTGAAAATGTGTTGCTGGAAAAGTGCAGCAGGTCAGGCAGCACCCAAGGAGCAGGAGAATCGACGAATCGACATGAAGAAGGGCTCATGCCCGAAAGAGATGCAGAGTCAGGCTCGGTCAGAAAAGAGGATCCATATCACCAGATGAGCTGTTCAACACCCTCAAAGTAATCAAAAGCCTGTCAACTAGACAGTTTTAATATGGAAGGGCAAAATGTGTCAGTACAGGCTTGGAGGACCGAAGAGCCTGTTCCCATGCTGTAATGTTCTTTGTTAACCTCTGCTTTAAAACATTCAAGACTTTGTTTGTACCTTCCTTTTTGAATAAAGGAACAGGTAATTTCCTATATTCCCCTAATCTAAGGAATTTTGGAAAACTAAAATGAACACATCACCTATCCCACTGGCCACTACTTTTAAGACTTAAGGAGAAAGTCCAGTTGGACCTGCAGATTAGTTAATGCAATTCCAATAAATTGTTCCATTCCACTTCTCTGGTTATTGTAACTTTCTTTAGTTCATTCCTCCCCTACATTTCCTGATTTATGCTATTACTTGACTCCTGTATAGTGAAGACTTGAGCAAAATATCTGTTCAGTTTATCTGCCATCTCCTTACTTTCTATTTTCAATTTCCCAGGCACATTTTTGATAGGACCAATGTTTCTGTTATCCATAAAAACATTTAGAAAATGTTTTTATTTTTCCATTCTTATTAACCTTTCAGTTATTGTTTGCTGTTTTATTTAGATTCTGTCCAATCTTCTAATGTGCCATCAGTCTTTGTGCAATTATGTGTTTTTTCTTTAAGTTTGATACTATCGCTAATTTCTTTTTAGTTAACCAAGATTGATGGGTCCTCCCCTTGGAAGTTTTATTTCTTTTTGAAATGTATCTATTTGGTGAATTTTGAAAGATCACCTTTAATGTCTGCCACCTTTAATGACATGCTCCTTAAACTAATCTGCAACTTCTCTTTAGCGATCTCTAGGTTTATGACCTCATAATTGCCCAACCTAAGTTTAAAATACTCACATTGGATCAGTTTTCTCTTCCGCAAACTGAATAGAGCATGATTACTAACATCTAAGGATGTCATCACTATGAGGTCATTAATCAATCCTATCTCCTTGCACACAACTGTTGATTTTCAGGTTTGTGTTCACAGTTGAGCAATCAACAATTTGTAAGTATTTTTCTGATAGTTTATTGAGTTTGTGAAGAAGCACCAGTTAGATATGATAAAATGAGTATACAGTTGTGACAATTGAGGATAGTTCACTGATACTAGAGGACAAACAGGCTGTTGGCACAGAACATTTGTTTATCCAATGTGTGCAGGAGGGTTTCCTGACACAATATGTAGATAGGCCAACAAGAGGTGAGGCCATACTGGATTTGGTTCTGGGTAATGAACCAGGCCAGGTGTTAGAATTAGAGGTAGGTGAGCACTTTGGGGACAGTGACCACAATTCGGTGACCTTTACTCTAGTGATGGAGAGGGATAAGTGTGCACTACAGGGCAAGAGTTATAGATGGGGGCAGGGAAATTATGATGCTGTGAGGCATGACTTAGGATGTGTGGCCTGGAAAAGTAAGCTTCAAGGCAAGGGCGAAATTGATATGTGGGGCTTGTTCAAGGAGCAACTATTGAGTGTCCTTGATAAGTATATACCAACCAGGCAGGGAGGAAAGGGTCGTGTGAGGGAGCCGTGGTTTAATAAGGAATTGGAATCCCTTGTTAAATGGAAGAGGGCAGGCTATGTAAAGATGAGGCGTGAAGGTTCAATGGGGGCGATTGAGA
>NC_057730.1:59137379-59142565 GCF_004010195.1 Chiloscyllium plagiosum | reverse complement strand
TCTTTACTCAGCGAGTCGTGAGTTCATGGAATGCCCTGCCAGTAGCAGTGGTGGACTCTCCCTCATTATGGGCATTTAAGCGGGCATTGGATAGGAATATGGAGGATAGTGGGCTAGTGTAGGTTAGGTGGGCTTGGATCGGCGCAACATCGAGGGCCGAAGGGCCTGTACTGCGCTGTATTCTTCTATGTTCTATGTTCTATGTTCTATTTCAGTCTCGTTAAAGTGATGATGCAGCATCATGGCCTGTAGCCAAGGGGTTAGGGAACTCTTCCCTCTGTCTTACTCCTCTCCTTCTGGTCGACTTCCAGTTGCGTGGTGAGTACTGAGCAATGAAGATTGCTCTCTGAGCACCTTCTGATGAGAACTGCTGTCTACCTAGGTCCGCTTGACGGAAAAACTGCCCTTGAAGGAATACCCCTGTGCCAATCCCGGCCCAGTTTCTCCAGTGTGGAATCTGATTCCTGAACTCTCTGGCTCCTGCATAACTTTTCCAACACGCTTGTGGCATCTTTAACTTCCTTGACCTCAGTGCAATTAGAACATAGAACATAGAACATAGAAGAATACAGCGCAGTACAATTCCAGTACTGATTGGCTTAGCCCCTGCAGGCTTCCCCGGCCTTCCTGTCCTGAGTCCTCCTTTCTGAGCCTGGCACTTATTGTTGTCTCAAAGTTCTAAGGGCAGGTCAGGGTTCTCTATGTCAATCAATTGTCTGAAGCCTTTGGCCAATAGCCATTGGACAGCCACTCATGGACATTCGTTGTCCTCTCACCTACTCTCACCTGAGGGTTAGTTTGCCGTTCTTTCTAAGAACAAATACTTCTTAATTTCAGAGACAAAACACTGATAATAGAGTGCATTTGGTGCCAGATATTAGTTCAATTGGTATCAGGATCTCTTTTTTTTTCATAATTCTCCCCTTTGTTTTCACGTGCTACAATTTTGAAAAGTTAAATACTACTATAATAGCTTTTAAAAGAAATCCCATGCTACATAATATTGCTACAAAAAAAATCAGTGCTTAAGGAACCCAAATATTCAACTTGAGCAAGTCTACTTTAGTCTCTAGCTATTAATTCTCTCCCAAAGTGATGTCCTGTAGCTACACTGTGATATACTATCTCCTCCTCCTCCTGCTCCTCAGATGCTGCCTGACCTGCACCACTCTAATCTGTACTATCCTGGAGTCAAGTTCACAACCACAGAAATGCCTGCTTGTTTCACTAATTAATAAATCCTCTACACCCTCCTATTTGTTTTCATTCCCTCCTGTAAAGCTGGGCCACCGATAGGGCACAGGAGTGCAGCAAAAGCCAACCCTATTAGTGTCCGAATGGAAAATCATTCAGTAAGTGGAACCTCAGGAGGTTCCTGCACTACCGGCCTGGCTCTCTTCATCCTGCCTTGGTCACTATTTCTTTGTCTTCACTCATACCTCTACTCTGCAATGGGACCACCTCTCTGACTGGACCATCCACATAATTCTCTGCCTCACGGATACACAGAGTGATTCTAGTCACTGTTCAATTTCCAAAGCCCAAGGCTCGAGTTTGTGCAACTGCTGATCCTTCCTGCACATATGCTCAAATAGGTCATACAAAGTGCCAATGACTCTCCACATGCCAAAACATGGGTATTCCACTTAGCTTAGTTGTTCCACTCTACCCTAATCTTACCTTGTGCTATTTAGTATGAGTTCTGAACTAACTGCATAGAGGCTGGTATCTCATTACCAAACCACCCTTCATTGACTTGTGCATTGTATGTGGGCTCTGACCAGACAGCTGAAATCCAGTCCCTAAACTGAGGAGACCTTCGGAATCTCCTGTTTCTATCTCTCAGTCAGAACTCTCTGATTGGTCCAGGTTAACAACCTGAATCAGGGATCTCATAATCAATGAGATCCACATGGCCCTAGCTCCAATCACTAAATCCCACCTCTCCTAATTCCAGGAATGTAGGCCTGTTCTCTCTTGTAGCTTCCCCAGGGACATTTTTGCCCCAGGTCGAGTTCCTCTGACTTCGACTTAGACACAGACGGTGTAAATTGTACTGTGACCCATCTCTTGTGCCCAGAGCATCTCAGGAGAGTCTCCTCCTCTTCTTCCAGTGGTAATGGTATTGAGGCTGCATCTATCTCGGACTCTGGGGTTTCCTTGATGCTAAATGATGGAGAAAATCCCACAGTTTTCGATAGGCCTTTCTCGCTGTTCAGAGGGGCCACATGTGTTTTGCTCCTGCCCTATTTGCACAATAGCAGCTTTCACGTGATCCACGTATTTGTTCAGGACTGCCTCACCTACCTGAACTTTATATGTCACGGGAGCTGCCCTCGCATTGATTTCACCTCATCCCCATATGTCGTGCCATTTCCATGGTTTCAACACCAAACTTTGTCCCCTGAAGTAAACCTTTTGTCTCACTTAGAGGAAGCATGTGGCTGCCCTTACAATCTTGCTACCATATCACCCTCCATCCCCAGATCTGGGAATATCAGATTTAACCCATGAGCAACTCTGCTGGGGTAATCCTGTAGTTGCGTGAGAGGTCCTATAATCAAACAGGAACTGGGACAGTTTGGTATCAAGAAACACTGCAGACTGTTTATTTAAGCCTGCCTTCAATGTTTGGATTGCCCTTTCTGCCAGACCAGAAAGATGGATGGTATGGAGCTACCCTTATGCTGAATGCCTTTTGACTTCAGGAAATACTCAAATTCCCTGCTAGTAAATTAGAATTCCTACAGTGTGGAAACAGGCCCTTTGGCCCAATAGGTCCACACTGACCCTCCAAAGAGTACCCACCCAAACCCATATTTTCCCTTGACTAACCTACAAATCTAACCTACAAATCCCTATGGGCAATTCAGCATGGCCAATTGACCTGACCTGCACATCTTTGGATTGTGGGAGGAAACCCACGCAGACACTGGGAGAATGTGCAAACTCCACACAGACAGTCGCCCAAGGCTGGAATTGAACTCGGGACCCTGGTGCTGTGAGGCAGCAGTGCTAACCACTGAACCACCGTGCCGTTGTCCATGATCAATTCTTCTGGGAGTTCATGTATTGCAAATGATGCTCACAACTTTTCAATCGTCTTCCCTAAGTTTGCCAAATGAACTCTATAACATTCAACCACTTTAAATGGGCATCCCCAATGAACAGGAACTTTGAACCTATGAAAGGGCCAGCACAGTTGACATGTAACCCGGTCATTCACACAAACGTGGAGGTGGCTGTCAGCGGAAGTTGTCCTTGTTGGCTAACTAGGCACTGCCCCACCACTGCAGCTATGTCAGCATCCAATCCTGGCTACCAGACATAACATCTTGCCAACATCTTCATTTTGGATGTCCCTGGATGACCCTGGCTGAGTTCAGTATCTGGTGGCAATCTTTACTCAGAACAGTCACTCTTGCTCCCCATAATAATATGCTGCCCTCTACAATGATCTGGTCTCGCTGGCCCCAACCAGATTTCATTCCTGAAGAAGGGCTTATGCCCGAAACGTCGATTCTCCTGTTCCTTGGATGCTGCCTGACCTGCTGCGCTTTTCCAGCAACACATTTCCAACAAAATTTCAATCCTGATTATGATGGCCCTTCTGTTTCCCCCATTACCATCAGCTATTTTAGTCTTGCTAAGACAGTTAATGTTGATGGTAGTTGTCTTTTCCCTAAAATGGGGATTTCCAAGACTAGTCACACGCTTCTAAGGTGAGAAGAGAAAGATTTAAAAAAAGACATGAGAGACACATTTTCTGTCCAGAGGGTGGTTTGCGTGGAATGATCTTCCTGAGGAAGTGGTGGAAGTGGATATAATTACAATGTTTAAAAGACATCTGGATAAGTATATGAAGAAGAAAGGTTTGGAGGGATATGAGCCAGGAGCAGGCAGGTGGGACTAGTTTAATTTGGGATTATGTCCAGAATGGATTGGTTGGATTGAAGACTGCGTTTCCGTGCTGTGTGACTATGATTCTATGACTGTGATGGGATCTTTTTGTGTCTACAATTGATATTGTCAGTGGTGACTGGAAGAGTGTTTGGAAAGTTTAAAACCAGAATAGACTCTTCCAGGGGAGGCACCACCAATGGAATATCTGCTAATGAGAGGTGGTTCAAGGCATCCGCATTTGCCACTTGGCCTCCTGGATGGTGTTCCAACTTGTAATTGTGTGCACTGAGAATAAGGGCCAACCACTAAATTCAGCCAGCACAGCTTTGTCTTCTTTAAGTAGCCCTAGTAGGGGTTTATGGTCCATTACTTATGTTTGTAAAGGTATTGGTGAAACTTTGTAAAGGTATTGGTGAAGGTATTTGTAAAGGTATTGGTGAAACTTTCTCACAGAGATGACTGCCAAACCTTCCTTCTCTGTCTGGCAATGTTTGCATTAAGCAATAGCCAATGTCCAGGAAGTATGTGGTATCAGGTGTTCCTGTCTGTTGGGGCACCAGTAAGTCAACATTAGTCCAAACCATACAGAGACTCATTGCATGTCAGCACCACCTCTCACTTGGGTTTGTAGTAGGCCAACACCTTAGATGACATTAGCTGCTTTCTTACTTCCCTAAAGGCTGCTTCTCGGCTACCCAACTATTTCCAAAGCTGATCCTTTATCAATAGTACGAGTAAGGACGCCAAGATGGAGGCCAGGTTGCATATGAATTTCCTTTAATAATTAATCAACCCAAGGAAGGACCTCAGTTCTGGTACAGACATTAGAGCAGGGGCATTACAGATATTAGAGCAGGGGCAACTTTGATCACCCTCACTTTATCTTCCAATGGGTGTAACCTGGTTTTGCCTACTCTGTAGCACAAGTACGTCACTTGGGACATGCATTTTTCCCTTTTAAGATGTACGCCTGCTGGGAGGAAATGTTTAATGTTCAAGTTGTCCAAGTACTCTTTATTGGTCTTCCTGGTTATTAGCACGTCATCCAGATAAATGGCAAACTTGGGTAGACCTTGTAAAATGTTCGCTATCGTTCTCTGGAAAACAACGCAGGTTGATGATACGCTAAATGACAGTCTTGAATACTGTACAAATGCTTATGGGTATTAATTGTGGCTTACTTTAAGGACTCCTCATCTAGTTGTAATTAGAGGTAAGTGTGGTTCATGTCCAGTTTTGTGAAGGACAGCTCCCCCTACCAGTTTTGCATATAAATCCTCTAT
>NC_057730.1:59111483-59134935 GCF_004010195.1 Chiloscyllium plagiosum | reverse complement strand
AGTAGTGATAAATGGCTCCATTTCAGAATGGCAGGCAGTGACCAGTGGGGCACCGCAGGGATCCGTGCTGGGACCGCAGCTTTTTACAATATATATTAATGATATAGAAGATGGTATTAGTCATAACATTAGCAAATTTGTTGTGGTTCTGTTCGCCGAGCTGGAGGTTTTTGTTGCAAACGTTTCGTCCCCTGGCTGGGCGACATCATCAGTGCTTGGGAGCCTCCTGCGAAGCGCTTCTTTGATGTTTCCTCCGGTGTTTATAGTGGTCTGTCCCTGCCGCTTCTGGTTGTCAGTTTCAGCTGTCCGCTGTCGTGGTTGGTATATTGGGTACCCAGCACTGATGATGTCGCCTAGCCAGGGGACGAAACGTTTGCAACAAAAACTTCCAGCTCGGCGAACAGAACCACAACAAGCACCCGAGCTACAAATCTTTGCACAAACTTTAAATCACAAAGGGTTAAACTTCCTACCAGCTGTACAGCTCTTTTCATTCTCTCTCTCTCTTGCACATTGACATATAACTTCAGATATTTACAAACCCAGTCTTCGTCCTATCTGTACTTTGGCAAGAAGACAGCGGGACGAAGAATGGATTCCTTAGTCCATACAAAGCAACAATATTTAATCATCTTTCTCCCTTGTACAAGTATTATTTTGCCAATTCCACAACATCCTGCCCAAAGGACTTTCCGGAGGTATGTTGTAAGGGACCCCGCCTCCATTTCCATTGCCTTTTCCTTACTTTGTTTTCCCGGAGGCTTTTTCCTCACCCACAGCACAATCCATATTGAGTTCCTTCGTTAGTCCCTTATTAACTACTAAAACTCAATCCCGGCCACCAAGGCAATACTTAAAAGTCAATTTTCTTACCCTGGTCGGTGCACAGAGTTGCCTGGCCCCTTTTTTCCGTATTGTCTATCAACCTCCAATCACTGTCTGATTCAGATGTCTCTCTTGTAGGATTCACACCAATCACCCAAGGGAGCAGACCAAACCGGGACATGAGACCGCTCCTCAATGGGGAACGGGACGCGTCTTCCCAGTGTTCAAGGCCAGCCACTCCCCCTGGCGATGGAAGAAAATCGCGGACAGCCCCCAATTGTGAGAAACAAAAGCTCACTCACTTCAATAATTTCAGTCCGAGACCAAAAATCTGAAACAGTGTTGTTTATTTGTACACTTGCAAGTGGGTGCAATGTCTAATGCCAGGTAAGGCAATGACAAATGCACATCAAATCCAACAAACTCTGGAAATTTATACAGTTTGAATCCCCATATTTTTTCTTATTTCATTGTTTGCCCCCATCCTTCGCTTACATCATTCATTTTCTTAAGACTGATCCCACAACTTCTGTTTATCCATCCTTGTCCGTGACAAATGCCTATCTCTGGCTCCCATAAGGTTGTTTGACGTCATCCCATCCTTTGCTTACCATTATCTACTCCCTCCATCTGCACTGCCCCTCACAGCATCTTATCATTAAGCCCTTTTATTTGGGGTTTGTTCCTGTGTCTCTATACAAGTGGGAAACAGATGTTTTTCCTGTTTGCCCATACATCTACCATTGTTCTATAATCATGTCTCATGCTAACATATCATTTTTTTAGCTGAATATATATATTTCCTCATTCTTGTTCTGTATCAGAATTTATAGTTGCAGAAATAACATTAATTCATCTATATCCCACAAGGGGTTGCTGGACTTGAGGTGTTAGTGTCTTTTGTTTCGGTGTGTTGAATTCAGTTGGCTTAAACAGTGCTTGGGATAGCAAGCTCCTTGGATGCTGCCTGACCTGCTGCGCTTTCCCAGCAACACATTTTCAGCTCTGATCTCCAGCATCTGCAGTCCTCACTTTCTCCTTGGGATAGCAATGGCTCTTTCAGTCACCAAGAATTTTCTGGGGGTGGAAGAAGTGATTTTGGGGCCTTTGAAAAGGTGGTTAAGGCCAAGCTGCTGGAATTAGCAAACAATCTGGAGTTGGAGATGCCTCCTTTGTGAGAAAAGCACAGATAATTACGGCAATAGCTCAGCATTTAAACTTGCTGGAAACACTATCAGAATCTTTGGAGATGGCTAAACTTTAATTGAAAATGAAGCAGCTTGAGTTAGAGGCAAAAAAACAAGGAAAGGGTAACAGAAATGAAACAGTTTAAATTACGATTAAAAGCAGAGGATAAAGAGAGAAGAGAGAGAGGAAAGAAAGAAAAAGAGGAAGTTTGAATTTCAGAAATTACCACTTAAAACAGGAAAGTCAGCTTAAAAGATGGAGCTGAAGGCTGAAGGTAAGTTCAGTGAGGAAGAGAGTGAGGATGAGCAAACCCATAGTAGCCAAAGGCCTGGTGAGAAACTGTTTAAATATATTCAAGCATTGCCTAAATTTGATGAGAAGGATGTAGAAGCCTTTTTCAACTCATTTGAAAAGGTGGCTAAACAAATGCAGTGACCATGTGGGTTTTGTTGATCCAAACCAAACTTGTAGGTAGAACTAGTGAGGTATTCGCAAAACTATCAGAGGAGGTATCTGGGGCACATGAGGTGAAGAAAGCATCTTAGGTGCATGTGAGCGTGTGCCAGAAGCCGACATGCAACGTTTCGGGAATCTACGGAGGAACCCTGGTCAAACCTACATTGAGTTTGAAAGGATCAAACAAAGTAATTTTGATAGGTGGATAAGGGCAAACGTATGACCCTCTTAGAGAGAGGATTATTTTGAAGGAGTTCAAAATTTCACTTCCTGAAGTAGTGAGAACTCATGTGGAAGAGCAGAGTTAAAATGGCAAGATCAGCAGCTGAAATGTTTGATGATTATAAGTTGGTCCATAAATCAAAGTTTGGCTTCCAAAATCAATTTCAATCCGTGAGAGATAGAAATTGGGGAAAGGAGAAATCCTCACTTGGAAAGGGAAAGGTAAATTTTGGTGAAGATCATAAGGATAACATACCACAGGGTAAAAAGGAAACTCTTGAAGGGGACAGAGAAATTTAAAAAGCTCCAGTGTTTTCACTGCAATACAGTAGGCCACATGAAATCATAAATGTTGGTGGGTTAGGAAAAGCTTGGGAAGACACATGTAGGAAAACAGGATAAGGCAGTGAATTTTGTTGGAGTGGTATCAGAAAGCACAGTGGAGCCTAGAAAGCTGCACCAGAATGTACAATCTGGTCAGAGGTTGGTTAAGGAGGAGATGCCAGATCTTCTTAAGCCATATACCTGCGAAGGTAAAGTTTACTCACATAGGCCAGGAGCAGCCTGTAACGAGGTTACAATATTAAGAGATACAGGATCCTCTCAATATGTGATGTTGAAAGATAAGGAGTGATGCACCTCTGAACGACTATTGCCAGAAAAAGTACGAGTAACAGGAATTCATGGTGAGACAAAAAGCGCTTAGTTATGTAGTGTGAGGTTAGAGTGTCCAGTGAAGAGTGGGAGTACTGGATAAACTCTCAGGTCCAGGGATACAATTTGTCCTTGCTAACGACATAGCTGATTCAAAGGTAAGAGTGCTGCTTACTGTGGTTGAAAAGCTAGTGCAAGCCCAGGTAACTGAACTACTGCAGGACATATATCCTATAATTTTTCCCGACTGTGTGGTAATGAGGTCACAAAGTCACTGGTTGACAGAGGAGAGATCAAAGAGTACAGATGTTGAAGTTGAAGTGGAATTAGCGGACACCCTGTTTGATCAGATGGTTGAGACAAACCAGGAGCAGAGGGAAGACAAAGCAGACATCTTTTGCTCAGATAAATTAACTGAGTTACAGCAGAAATATGAAAATTTAAAGCGATTGTATCAAAAGGCATACATGGAAAAAGAATCTGAATGTATCCCTGAATGTTACTATCTTAAATCTGATATCTTAATGAGGAAATGAAGACCATCACATATTCAGGCAGATGAGAAATGGGCAGAAGTTCATCAAGTCATATTGCCAGTGGGTCATAAAAAGGCGGTGTTATGGGTGGTGCATGAGCTACCACTAGGGGGTCATTTAGGAGTGAGAAAAACTCAAGCTAAAATACGAATACATTTTTACTGGCCTGGACTGCTCAAGGATGTAGTTGAATTTTGCCAGGCATGTCATACCTGTCAGGAACTTGGAAAACCACAGTCAGTATAAAACCCATACCTTTAACACCTATTCCAGCATTTGAGGAACCTTTTACTAGAGTTTTAATTCATTGCATAGGAGGCCTACCTAAAACAAAAAGTGAAAAGTGGGAATCAGTATTTGTTAACAATGATAGAACATAGAACGTAGAACATAGAAAAATACAGCGCAGTACAGGCCCTTTGGCCCTCGATGTTGCGCCGATCCAAGCCCACCTAACCTATACTAGCCCAATATCCTCCATATTCTGGATCAGTGGTGCTGGAAGAGCACAGCAATTCAGGCAGCATCCGAGGAGCTTCGAAATCCTAAACCTAACCCTAACCCTAACCCTATCGCTTTTTATTCCTAATGAAGGGCTTTTGCACGAAACATCGATTTCGAAGCTCCTCGGATGCTGCCTGAATTGCTGTGCTCTTCCAGCACCACTGATCCAGAATCTGGTTTCCAGCATCTGCAGTCATTGTTTTTACCTCAATATCCTCCATATGCCTATCCAATGCCCGTTTAAATGCCCATAAAGAGGGAGAGTCCAACACTGCTACTGGCAGGGCATTCCATGAACTCACAACTCGCTGAGTAAAGATCTACCCCTAACATCTGTCCTATACCTACCACCCCTTAATTTAAAGCTATGCCCCCTTGTAATAGCTGACTCCATACGTGGAAAAAGGTTCTCATGGTCAACCCTATCTAAACCCCTAATCATCTTGTACACCTCTATCAAGTCACCCCTAAACCTTCTTTTCTCCAATGAAAACAACCCCAAGTGCCTCAGCCCTTCCTCATACGATCTTTCTACCATACCAAGCAACATCCTGGTAAACCTCCTCTGAACCCGTTCCAGTGCCTCCACATCCTTCCTATAGTATGGCGACCAAAACTGCACACAATACTCCAGATGCGGCCGCACCAGAGTCTTATACAACTGCAACAGGACCTCAGGACTCCGGAACTCAATTCCTCTACCAATAAAAGCCAGTATGCCATATGCCTTCCTCACCGCACTATTTGCCTGGGTGGCAACTTTCAGAGATCTGTGTACATGGACACCAAGATCCCTGATGTACATGGACATCCAAGATGGATGTGTCCACTAGATTTCCAGAGGCCATCTATTATGCAATATCATAGCTAAAAGGATTGTTGAAGAATTACTCAATTTCTTTCTCTAGATGTGGACTAACCACAGAGATATAATCAGATCAAGGGTCAAACTTCACAACAAAATTATTTAAATGGGGGATCCAAGATGGCGGCGATCTAAAAAGATCGCATTGCTGAGGTCCATGCCACATCACAAGCAGGACGAAGTTCTAATCCAAGTTCACCCAACCTGAACCACTGCGATATCCTGGGTTGTGGAGTCCCAGGAAAGTGTCAGAGAGCAATTTACCTTGGTTTTCACTGTACAGGGGTGAAGAACTAGGGAGGAGGTATGTCTGGGTCTAAGCCCATGGCCCAGCCTGCAGGATCCTCAGACTCGATTTCCGACCAGGTCTAGGTAATGGAGCGTGTGAAATCTTGCGAAATGTTGGGTAAGCAGATAGAGGAGAAACTGGCCCCAATGTTTATTTTGGTGCAGAAGCATGAACAGCAGCTGAGAGAACTTGAGAAAAGGATGGATAAAGTAGAACACAGAGACACCGAATCCTCCAAGGTTAGGATCCAGGCCCTAGAGATCCATAGAACATAGAACAATACAGCGCAGTACAGGCCCTTTGGCCCTCGATGTTGCGCCGACCCAAGCCCACCTAACCTATACTAACCCACTATCCTCCATATACCTATCCAATGCCCGCTTAAATGCCCATAAAGAGGGAGAGTCCACCACTGCTACTGGCAGGGCATTCCATGAACTTACAACTCGCTGAGTGAAGAACCTACCCCTAACTTCAGTCCTATATCTACCCCCCCTTAATTTAAAGCTATAAATCCAGGTCCATAATTTGCTTGACCAGGTTGATGGCTTAGAGAACAGTGGCAGGAGAAAAAGTATTTGGATAGTTGGTCTGCTGGAGGGTAAGTAAGGTGAGCGACCATTGGAATTTATTGAGGACTGGTTCCCAAAATTCCTTAACTTGGCAGCTGGAATGGGAAACTTGAAGATTGAGAGGGCTCACCAGGTCACGGCACAGAGGTCAGGTCTGGACCAACATCCTCATCCTATCTATAGAGATAAGGGGAGAATTTTGGAAGATTCCAGAATCCAGGAGAAGGATCTGAAGGCCTTAGTTTACGAGGGCTCCAAGATCATGTTCGCCCAGGACTTCTCAGCAGTGGTGATCTGGAAATCAAGAAAAGACTGAGGGAGCTTGGGATCCAGTACTCCTTGAGGTATCTGGTGGTGCTTTGTATCACCTTAAATGGATCTGCACATCTCTTTGACATGATGGAGAATGCAAGAGAATTTTATGGACAAATTAACTTAATCTGAGCAATTTAGAATGTACAAATAGTAGTGTTGTTTGGGTATGTCTCAAATCTTCTTTTGAAAATAAAGAGGAAGCCTGGTTGGGGCCTTCTTTTCCTTTTTTTAAATTGGTAATAGTCTGGTCTAACTAGGCTAGGGGGCAGCTGGGGTGTTTACTTTCAATTTCTAAGTTAAATTATACCAAAGGATGGGTGGGGTACCTTTTTTTTCAAAATTTCTTTGTTCACATTGTTATTCCTTGGTGAATTTTCTTCTGTTGCTGCTTGCATTTGTGGTGCGGCTCTAGCCAGGAGGAGTGAAAATGGTTGGGATGACTAGATGCCTACTTATGTGCAGTTTAAGCCCAGTTTAGGTATTTAAATGCCGTGGCTGCTGTATCGGCAGCAGGATGGGAAGTTGGATTTTGGGATGTGTAGATGCCTCTTTGGGCAGGGGGTGAGTTACCCTATTCAGCGCCATTGACCCCTTATATGTTGGTTTGTTTTTTGATTTTTGTTGTATATAGTCTTTGATAGCTTTGTAGGTTTGTTAATTGTAGTGGTTTTGGTTTATGTAGTTTTTATGTTCGATGGACCTTGCGACACTAAGGCTCGGCAATTTGTAATTTGAGTTTCTCCTCTCTGGAATCTAAATGCTACTGCAGAAGGTTATGGCTAATGACTTGATTAAATGGTGTACCTGGAATACGAAGGGGAGTCACTCACCAATTAAGATGAAAAAAGTACTCTCGAGTCTTAGAAATGAAAAGGCGGATATTGCTTTATTACAGGAGACATACTTGGATGATAGGGAGCATTTGAAACTACAGCAGAATGGCTTTGATCAGGTTTACTTTTCATCTTTTAATACCAGAAGTAGGGGAGTGGCTATGATTAAGAGGAATCTCCCATTTAAGTTACTAGAGTGGGTTAAAGACACACATGGGAAGTTTGTAATCCTCAAAACCCTGATAAACGGGGAAGAATATGGTGGTTGAAATGTTTAAATGTAGATGCATTCTCTAAATTGATCAGTCTCAAGTCCCGGCATATCTTTACCTTTACGGGGGAGATTGAGATTTGAATTGTCTTATGGATCCCATGGTAGACAGGTTGCCCAAAGGCCCCCTGATACGCTCTGTATAAACTAAACAATTAATGGATGTGTGTGTGGAATTAGGGTTGGTGGATGTCTGGAGGTACCTCCACCCTACAGGCAGGATGGCACACCAAGATTGATTTTTTTCTGACCCCGTGGCAACCCTGGACTTGGTGGCATCTTGTATGATTGGTAATACCACCATCTCCAATCAAGGATGCTATAGTGGGCCTGAGGCACTGGTGAATGCATCCCTTTATCCTTAAGGATCATAAGTTTGTGGAGTACTTCTCTGAGGAATTTAGGGTGTTCCTAGACAATAATTCAGGCTCAGTTAGTAGGCCATCCATCCTTTGGGAAACTGCCAAAGCTTATGCCAGGAGGTAGTTATCTCCTACTCTGCCAGTAGGAAGCGGCAGAAGGGTGAGTAGCAACGTCTCCTTGAAACACGGTTGAAGGCAGCAGAGAAGGCTTATTTTGACAGGCCCTTGTTGGCCAAGTTACAGAGGATTACGGTGCTGCAGTCTGCATTGAATTCCGTGCTCATGCAGACAGCAAAGAAGGAGCTTATTTTTGCAAAAAAAGAATGTATGAGCATGGTGACAAACCGGGCAAGTTCTTAGTGTATCTTGCCAGAAAAAAATAATGCCCCTCAAGTCACGACATCGATTAGGGAAGGGGATGGGAACCAACATGTATCCCAAACAGATTAATGCAGTTTTTCAGAGATTTTACTCTGAATTATATCAATCTGAGGGTTGTGAGGAGGGGCGGGCCAAGATGGAGTCTTTTTCAAGGATCTGGAGCTTCTGAGTGTGAGCCCCAAACAAGAGGTTTTTCTCAATGCCCCCTTATCAGAGCAAGAGGTGCAGGAGGCTGTGAAGCAACTTCAGAGTGGAATGGCACCCGGTCCTGATGGACTTTCCAGCAAATTCTATAAGAAATTTATAAACCTATTGTCAGGCCCGATGCTCAACACTGGATAAAACACTGCTCAATACGTTCAATGACTCATGCAGTCATGATCGTCTCCCACAATCTCTAAGAGAGGCCAATATTTCGCTCATTCTTAAAAAAGAGAGGGTCCCGGGGGAGTGTGCCTCTTACCATAAGACCATAAGACATAGGAGCGGAAGTAAGGCCATTCGGCCCATCGAGTCCACTCCGCCATTCAATCATGGCAGATGGGCATTTCAACTCCACTTACCCGCATTCTCCCCGTAGCCCTTAATTCCTTGTGACATCAAGAATTTATCAATTTCTGCTTTGAAGACATTTAGCGTCCCAGCCTCCACTGCACTCTGCGGCAATGAATTCCACAGGCCCTCCACTCTCTGGCTGAAGAAATGTCTCCGCATTTCTATTCTGAATTTACCCCCTCTAATTCTAAGGCTGTGTCCACGGGTCCTAGTCTCCTCGCCTAACGGAAACAATTTCCTAGCGTCCACCCTCACCAAGCCATGTATTATCTTGTAAGTTTCTATTAGATCTCCCCTTAATCTTCTAAACTCCAATGAATACAATCCCAGGATCCTCAGCCGTTCCTCATATGTTAGACCTACCATTCCAGGGATCATCCATGTGAATCTCCGCTGGACACGCTCCAGTGCCAGTATGTCCTTCCTGAGGTGTGGGGACCAAAACTGGACACAGTACTCCAAATGGGGCCTAACCAGAGCTTTATAAAGTTTCAGTAGCACAACGGAGCTTTTATATTCCAACCCTCTTGAGATAAATGACAACATTGCATTCGCTTTCTTAATCACAGACTCAAACTGCATGTTTACCTTTAGAGAATCCTCAACTAGCACTCCCAGATCCCTCTGTACTTTGCCTACAGGTCCATTTCACTCTTAAATGTTGACTTTAAAATCCTAAGACTCATCCGTTAAGGCTGGAGACTGTATTACCTTCTATTGTTAAAGAGAAGAGACTGGAACGGGTGCAGAGGAGGTTTACCAGGATGTTGCCTGGTATGGTAGGAAGATCGTATGAGGAAAGGCTGAGGCACTTGGGGTTGTTTTCATTGGAGAAAAGAAGGTTTAGGGGTGACTTGATAGAGGTGTACAAGATGATTAGGGGTTTAGATAGGGTTGACTATGAGAACCTTTTTCTACGTATGGAGTCAGCTATTACGAGGGGGCATAGCTTTAAATTAAGGGGTGGTAGGTATAGGACAGATGTTAGGGATAGGTTCTTTACTCAGCGAGTCGTGAGTTCATGGAATACCCTGCCAGTAGCAGTGGTGGACTCTCCCTCTTTATGGGCATTTAAACGGGCATTGGATAGGCATATGGAGGATAGTGGGCTAGTATAGGTTAGGTGGGCTTGGATCGGCGCAACATCGAGGGCCAAAGGGCCTGTACTGCGCTGTATCTTTCTATGTTCTAGGACCAGACGGGCTTCATAAAAGGCCGCAGGTCCTCCAATAATGTTAGGAGGCTGCTTAATATAATTCAAGTGTGCTAACAACAGTCAATACAGGGATTGGTGATTTCTCTAGATACAGAGAAGGCATTTGACCGCATTGAGTGGCTGTACAGTTTTTATATTCTAGAATGGTTTGGCTTGGGCGAAGCCTTTATAAGGTGGGTAAAGGTTCATTACAGTGACCCTCTCACTGTGGTCATCACCAATGGGCTAGGGTAAAACAACTTTAGTATTTTTAGGGGCAATCCTTTTCGCCATTGCTTTTTACATTGGCAATTGAACCATTGGTGGAAGCCATTTGCAGGGCTCCAGAAGTGTCGTCAAAATTACATAAGATTTCATTGTACGCGGACGATGTCCTCATTTGTTTTATTAAATCCAGCAGTTTCGGTGCCTCGTCTGATACAATGCAACAATGCGTTGGGCACCTTTTCAGGGTACAAGATTAATTTTGCAAAATCAGAGGCTATGCCTAGGGATGGTCTTACAAAGGTGCGTGGTCTTGAGGGCGAATCTTGATTCCCATTTACGTGGTCACAGCGGGGTTTTATGTACTTGGGCATATTTATCACTCCAGTTCTTGATCGTTTTTTTTTAGCTAATTGTATTCAATTATTCGTCAAAGTCAAACAAGACGTTCAAAGATGAGAGGCGCTTCTGGTCTCATGGTTAGGTCAGATAGCTCTTATTAAGATGAATATTCTTACCCATATGTTGTACCCTATACGAATGCTCTCCCTGATTTTTCAATAAGCAAACGTTCAGGAGACTGAACGGCTGGTTCAGCTGTTTTATTTGGCATTGTAAGCGGCCCCTTACTAAGTTAGCTAAACTGCAGTTGCTTCACAAACTGGGAGTGGATCTCCCGGACATTGAAAACTGTCAACTAAGCTCACTTTTATCTTACGTGAGCGATTGGGCTTGTGGGACCCTCTTTCAATATGGTTCGATATCGAAACCTCTCAGACAAAGAGACTCCTTACTAGCTTGCTGCTTTTGGACAAAATGAGGTCAGTTAAGGAATATTACCAAACCCAATAGTTATCAATACTGTTAAAGCATGGAGGGCAATTCGGCAGAGGGAAGGCAATATTGGCAAAACATCTTCTCTTAAACCTCATTTTGCATATGCTGGGTTTTCAACCGGGCTGGAGAGATTCAGGATTCAAACATTGGACAGCTAGGGGTGTGTCTTGCATGGATGATTTATTTGAGGGAGACACAATGATGTCTTTTGATCAGTTAGAGCGGAAATACGAGCTATCTAGCAGGGACCTCTTTCATTATTTTCAAGTTACAGATTTTATTCAAAGAAAGACTACACTTTTGATTGATCCCTCCAAATTCAACATTGAGAGGAGGGTGCTCAGTGCTAAGAGTACACTTTCTGTCAGCATTTTACACCATCAACTGGGGGGGGACTCTCAGATGAGTGCGATCGGCTTTGCAGGGTGTGGGAGATAGAGTAAGGCATTGATGTCTGCTCAGAAGCATGGGAAGATATTTGGGAAAACAAAAGAAAGATATCAGTTTGCAATAGGACACATGTTTTACAGTTGAAGATTCTCCACAGGGTCCACTTGGCTCTGGATTGTTCGTCAAAATTTAAACCAGAGGTATCTTCAACATGCCCCAAGTGTAAAGTTAGTATGAGCACTCTTACCCATTGTCTCTGGTCATATGGCAGGCTTCAAACATACTGGAGCACTGTGGCAGATGCGATGGAGGGAGTTTGGGTGTAAGGGTGGAGAAGGAAACTGATCTTCTTCTTTTTGGCCTGCCCAGTGTATTCCCTATAGATGTGCATAAGAAAAAAAAAATTCAACAACCTCACTTCCTGCGCAAGAAAGAAATTCTTGTTAGGTTGGGTGTCCGAAAATACCCTGGGCCTGTTGGGTTGGCGTACAGTTGTTGTGGAGCATATCTCCTTGGATTTTCTTACATGTATGGCACACCACAAAACTGAGAATTTCTTTAAGACATAGAGTCATAGAGGTGTACAGCACGGAAACAGACTCTTTGATCCAACTCGTCCGTGCTGATCAGATATCCTAACCTCATCTAGTCCCATTTGCCAGCACCCAGCCCATATCCCTCTAAACCCTTCCTATTCATATATCCATCCAGATGCCCTTTAAATGTTGAATTGTACCTGCCTCCACCACTTCCTCTGGCAGCTCATTCCATACACATACCACCCTCTGCGTGAAAAAGTTGCCCCTTAGGTCCTTTTTATATCTTTCCCCTCTCACCCTAAACCTATGCTCACTAATTGTGGACTCCCCACCCCAGGGAAATGACTTTGCCTATTTACCCTATCTATGCCTCTCATGATTTTATAAACCTCTATACGGTCACCCCTCAGCCTTCGACGCTCCAGGGAAAACAGCCCCAGCCTGTTCAGCCTCTCCCCATAGCTCAAATCTTCCAACCCTGGCAACATCCTTGTAAATCTTTTCTGAACCTTTTCAAGTTTCACAACATCTTTCCGATCAGAAGGAGACCAGAATTGCATGCAATATTCCAACAGTGGCCTAACCAATGTCCTGTACAGCTGCAACATGACTGCTCAACTCCCGTATTCAATACTCTGACCAATAAAGGAGAGCATACCAAACGCCTTCTTCACTATCCTATCTATCTGCAACTCCACTTTCAAGGAGCTATGAACCTGCACTCCAAGGTCTCTTTGTTCAGCCATTTTCCCTGGGACCTTACCATTAAGGGCATAAGTCCTGCTAAGATTTGCTCTCCTAAGGCAGCTCTTTTTGGACTACCTAGACACAGATTTGTCTGCCGCACTAATAAAGGCTTTTATATAGCCGTAACAATTGTGCTTAATGAGTCCAACATCCAGAGAGGGTGAACTGCGAACATATGAATATGTGAAAATTAATGCTCTCGATATTCGAAACTTAGTGTTTTGTTTTGCTAAGCTGTATTATTATTATTTATTAGTTTGTCGTTAGTTATTTATTTAGTTATATAGTTAGTTGGGGTTTTATTTTATATATTTTTATAGATATTTATACATTTGTACATGAAGATGGTTTGGGTTTTTAAAATTTTTTGTGTTCTTTCTTTGTATTGTTTTGCATTTGTAATCAAATTATTCCTTTCTAGATGATTATAACTCCTATGCCTTGTAACCTTTTCCAACAACCAAAGTAAAGCTCACTGGCCTATAATTACCAGGGTTGTATTGGGGAAGTTAAAGTCTCCCATAACAATCATCCTGTTACTCTCACTCCTATCGAGAATCATCTTTGCTATCCTTTCCTCTACATCCCCGGAACAATTCAGAGGCCTATAGAAAACTCCCAACAGGGTGAGTCCTCAAATGTTATGTCAGCTGCTGTAATACTACCCTTGATTAACAATGTCGCACCCCCACCCACCTCTTTTACCATCTTCTCTATTCTTACTGAAACATTTAAATCCCGGAATCTGCAACAACCATTCCTGTCCCTCCTCTAGCCATGTCTCTGAATTGGCCACAACGTCAAAATCCCAGGTACCAACCCATGCTGCAAATTCACTCACCTTAGTCTGGATGCTCCTGGCATTGAAGTACACACATTTCAAACCAATGTCTTGATTGCTGGTGCCCTCTCATGACCCTGTAAACCTATCCCTGACCTCACTACCCTCAACCTCCTGTACACTGGAACTACAATTCAAGTTCCCATCCCCCTGCTGCATTAGATTAAACCCCCACCCCACCCCACGAAGAGTATTAGCAATATAGAGCACTTGGAGAACTTGCACATAGTGCTTAAATGTTTCTCCCAGGGAGGCATGCACCATAGATGGGAAAAAAATGAGTTCCAGGCACTCCAATTGACTTAAATGGGTTACAGAGTCCACAAAACCAGGTTATACCATTGGAAAAATGAGGGCAATCAAAGGTGCCCCAGCTTCCACATCTGTACCAGAGCTTAATTCTTTCCTTGGGCTGGTGAAATATTATGGGAAATCTGTGTGTAACCTGGCCTCTATCTTGGCACTGTCATACCTGCTATTGATAAAAGGTCTGTGTGGACCAGGCCAGATCCCCTCAAAGCATTTCAAAGAAGTAGCCAGAACCCTAACTTTGCTAGTCGTTTTAAGCAGGTGTAGAGTGGATATTCCAGGAGTGATGCAGCTGGCCCAGCCACTTAGCTTTAAACAAAACAGACGTTATTTGCAATATTACCAAATGAAACACAAACAAAAGAGAACAGAATAGGAATGTCTCTTTAGTCTAGGGACTGGCTTTGAACTAGCAGTTCACAGCCCATTATTGTGCACATGTAATAAAGAGAAAGAACAAAGAAAATTTACAGCCCAGGAACAGGCCCTTCGGCCCTCCAAACCTGAGCTAATCCAAATTCCTAAGCATCTGTATCCCTCTGTTCCCCACCTACTCATGCATCTGTCCAGGTGCATCTTAAATGAATCTACCGTGCCTGCCTCTACTACTTCTGCTGGCAACATGTTCCAGGCACCTACCACCATCTGTGTAAAGTACTTTCCGTGTGTATCCCCCTTAAACTTTTCACCTCTCACCTTGAACACATGAGCTCTCGTGACCTCTTGTTATTGAATCCCTCACCCTGGGAAAAAGCTTATCTCTATCTATCCTGTCTATACCCTTCATGATTTTGTAGACCTCAAACAGGTCCCCCCTCAATCTCCTTTTTTCTAATGAAAACAATCCTAACCTACTCAAACTCTCCTCATAGCCAGCACCTTCCATACCAGGCAACATCCTCATAACCTTCTCTACACCTTCTCTAAAGCATCCACATCCTTTCGGTAATGTGGCGCCCAGAACTGTACACAGTATTCTAAATGCGGCCGAACAAATGTCTTGTACAATTTTAACATGATCTGCCTGCTCTTATACTCAATACCCTATCCAATGAAGGCAAGCATACCATATGCCTTCTTGTTCACTCTATCCACCGGTGCAGCCACCTTCAGGTTACAATGGACCTGAACTCCCAGGTCGCTCTGCTTATCGACTTTTCCCAAAGCTCTTCCATTTACAGTATAATTTGCTCTAGAATTAGACTTCCCAAAATTCATTACCTCACATTTGCCTGGATTGAACTCCATCTGCCACTTCTCTGCGCAACTCTCCAGCCTATCTATATTCTTCTGTACTCTTTGACAGTCCCCTATGTTTCCTGCTACTCCACCAATCTTCGTGTCATCTGCAAACTTGCTGATCATACCCACAGTGCCCTCTTCCAGATCATTTATGTATATCACAAACAACAGTGGCCCCAACACTGACCGCTGTGGAATACCACTGGTCACCTTTCTCTATTTCAAGAAACTCCCTTCAACTACTACTCTCTGTCTCCTGTTGCTCAACCAGTTCTTTATCCACCTAGCTAGAACACCCTGCACACAATGTGACTTCACTTTCTCCATTAATTTACCATGGGGAACCTTATCAAATGTCTTACTAAAGTGAATGTATATAACATCAACAGCCCTTCCTTCATCTATCAACTTGGTTACTTCCTCAAAGAACTCTATTAAGTTGGTAAGGCATGATCTCCCCCTCACAAAACCATATTGCCTATCTCTGATAAATCCATTCTTTTCCAAATATAAATAGATTTTATCCCTCAGTACCTTCTCCAGCAACTTTCCCACCACTGACATCTTGCTCACTGGTCCGTAGTTACCTGAATATCCCTACTACCTTTCTTGTACAGGGGGACAACATGAGCAACTCTCCAGTCCTCCGGCACTTCACCTGTATTTAAGGATGCTACAAAGATATCTGTCAGGGCCCCAGCTATTGCCTCTCTCACATCTCTCAGCAACCTGGGATAGATCCCATCCAGTCCTGAGGATTTGTTCACCTTAATATCCTTTAGCCTACCCAACACATCTTCCCTCCTTTTGTCAATGTGATCCAGACTAATCAAACTTCTATCTCTAATCTCAACATTCATCATGTCCCTCTCCTCAGTCAACACTGATGCAAAGTAATCATTGAGAATCTCACCCATTTTCTCAGGTTCGACACACAACCTTCCTTCCTTATCCTTTAGTGGACCAACCCTTTCTCCAATTACCCTCTCGCTTCTTATATATGAATAAAAGGCCTTGGGATTCTCCTTAATTCTGCTCACTGAAGTTATTTCATGACCCCTTTTAGCCACTTGATTCCTTGTTTAAGATTGGTCCTACTCTCCCAATATTCCTCCAAGGCCTTTCTGTTCTTAGCTGCCTGGAGCTTATGTACGCTTCCCTTTTCCTCTTGGATAATTGTACGATTTCTCCTGTCATCTATGGTTCACAAATCTTCCCTTTCCTATCCCTTGTTTTCAAAGGGACATGCCTATCCTGCAGTATCTTCAACCTATCTTTAAAAGCCTCCCACATATCAAATGTGGACTTCCCTTCAAATAGCTGCTCCCAATCCATATTTCCCAGCTCCTGCTGAATTTTGATACAATTGGCCTTGGGCCAGTTTAGTACTCTTCCCTTAGGACCACTCTCATCTTTGTCTACAGGTATTCTAAAACTTACAGAATTGTGGTCACTTTTTCCAAAGAAATCCCCCACTGCAACTTCTACCACCTGACCTGGTTCATTCCCCAACACCAGGTCCAATATGACCCCTTCCCTCATCAGACTATTGACATACTGCTCTAGAAATCTTTCCTGGACGCTCCTTAGAAATTCAGCCCCATCTGGACCTCTGGCACTAAGTGTATCCCAGTCAATGTTGGGAAAATTAAAATCTCCCATCACCACCACCATGTTGCCTCTACATCTTTCCATAATCTGTTTACCTCTTTGTTCTTCTACCTCATGCTCACTGTTGGGAGGTCTGTAATACAGCCCCAACAATGTAACTGCAGCCTTCTTATTTCTCAGCTCCACCCATAATGCCTCACTGTTCAAGCCCTCCACATGTCCTCCTTTAGCACAGCCATGATATCATCCCTGACTAGCAATGCAACTCCTCCCCCCTTTTACTTCCCATCCTGTCCTGTTTGAAGCATCTATATCCTGGAACATTTAGTTGCCAATCATGCCCTTCCTTCAACCAAGGCTCTGTGATTGCAATAACGTCATACTCCCAGGCACCAATCCAAGCCCTAAGTTCATCTGCCTTACCCACCTTACTTCTTGCATTAAAGTATATGCACTTCCGACTGCCAGTTCTTTTACATTCATCTGCTCTCTGCCTACTCTTCCCCTTGGTAATGCTAACTTCATGATCCTTACAGTCTCCAGTTTCCACCTCACTGTCTACTAGTTTTCTCTTCTGGTTCCCAGCCCACTGCCACATTAGTTTAAATAAAGGGTAACTTCATCACAGACTGTCTGTGTAGAGTTTGCACATTCTCCCAGTGTCTGTGTGGGTTTCCTCTGGCTGCCCTGGCTTCCTACCACAGTACAAAGATGTGCAGGTTAGGTGGATTGGCCATGGGAAATGCAAGGTTACAGGGATGGAGGTGGGTGTGAGTTGGATGCTCTTCAGCATGTCAGTGTCGACTCAATGGGTTGAATGGCCTGCCACCACACTGTAGGCATTCTTGATCAGTTCGTCTGCTTTGCTTTGAATACTACATGCAATCAAAAACATGAAAACATAAGATCTAGAAGCAGGAGTAGGCAATTTAGCCTATTAAGCCTGCTTCATCATTTGACATATGGATAGGAAAGGTTTAGAAGGATATGGGCCAAGTGTAGGGAAATGGGGTTAGCGTAGATGGACATTTGGGTTGGCATGGATCAGTTTGGGCCGAAGGGCCTGTTTCTGTGCTATTGGACTCTATGACTCTAATACAATCATGGCTGATCTCATGCACAAAAAACAAAGTACTTTGGATGTTCGTAATCAAAATCAAAAGCAGAAATTGATGGAGAAACCCAGCAGTTCTGGAAACATCTGTGGAGAGAAAGCAAAGCATGCTTTCAGGTCCTGTGACCCTTCCTTAGAACACTCATGGTTGATATCAACTTAACCTCAACTTCACTTTCTTGCCCTCGTTATAACCCTTCAACCCAATAAAAACATTCCTTAGTTTTTAAAAATTATTTTGTAACTTTCAGCTTTATTTGTTGATTTATTGTTAAATTTGCATTGTCAATCTCTTCCAGTCATGGACTGATTATCATTTTCCACTGGAATAAGTTTCTTTTTTGCTTTGGGTCTCATCTTTGATTTACTACATCTTCTCAAATTTGATCACTTTCTCCACTATTCCAGAAGTGCTGTTTGTAGTAGTCTCCAAAATATGGTGTAGAGGTGCCAGTGTTGTATTGGGCTGGACAAAGTCAGAAGTCACGCAACACAAGGTTATAGTCCAACAGGTTTATTTGAAATCACAATGGGATGGCATGGTGATTCAGTGGTTAGCACTGCTGCCTCACAGCACTAGGGACCCAGGTTTGATTCCAGCCTCAGACGACCATTTGTGTGGAATTTGCACATTCTCCTCATGTCTGCGTGGATTTCGTCTGGGTGCTCTGGTTTTCCCCCACAATCCAAAAATGTGCAGGTTTGGATGAATTGGCCATGCTAAATTACCCGTAGTGTTAGGTGAAGGGGTGAATGGGACTGGGTGGGTTGCGGGTTGGTGTGGACTTGTTGGGCCGAAGGGCCTGTTTCCACACTGTTAATAATCTAATTTAATCTAATGATAACCATGAATCCATTGTCAATTGTTGGAAAAATCCATCTGGTTCACTAATGACCTTTGGGGAAGGAAACTGTCATCCTTACCTGGTCTGGCCTACATGTGACTCCAGGCCCACAGCAATGTGGTTGTCTCTTAACTGCCCTCTGGGATGGCAATAAAAGTTGCCTAGCCAGTGACGCCCTTCTCCTGTGAATGAATTAAAAAAAAAGCAATGTAAGCATTTTCTCATATGTCCATGGTCTGCTCCATAATGCTGTTGTGAGATGCTAACTGTCCTTACAGGGTTGAAGTGGTGTTCAGCTCAAGCTTTGTTGCCAAGAAGCTACTGTTTGGTTGTTCTTGATGCCTCAAAGGTGAAAGAAATGTCAGACTGTCTCAGAATGAAAACATCATGGCTACTTGGATAGGTGGACTCTCACCAGGATGGTTTGTGCATGATTGTACACCAACTGGTAACAAATTGAATGGTAACCCTTTGTAGTTCCTATCCTTCTCATTGACATGTGGGGCTGGTACAATTGCAACATTTAAGAGGCATTTGGATGGGTATATGAATAGGAAGGGTTTGGAGGGATATGGGCCGGGTGCTGGCAGGTGGGACTAGATTGGGTTGGGATATCTGGTCGGCGTGGACAGGTTGGACCGAAGGGTCTGTTTCCATGCTGTACATCTCTATGACTCTATGTGTAGTAACAAGTGACTCCCTACTCCAATAAGCATCCTGCTATCTTGACAATCCATTTTAGCCTGCTTGAATCCTGAAGGAGAGCACAATGCAATTGTCTTTCCTGGCATAGACAAGCTCCATCACCTTCCTAATGATTGGTTGGATATTGTTCTGGGAGACACTGAATATGTTACCTGCCTCCCACCAGGAAAGCTCCAGACGCATTGATCTTTGATGCCACTTTTAACAGCCATTGGTAGTGCTAGCCTCTCCCTGGCATGGTTCTCTGGTTTGCATTGAAAGAAGTGGCACAATTCTGTAAATACCTAAATGAATGCAAGTCAGAATCACAGAATTGTTTTAGCACAGAAGGAGACTACTTTGCTTGTTATGATTGTGTTGTCTAGATTCCTGCACATTTTTTCTTTTCAAATAAATGTCTAATTCCCTTTTGAACACCTCGGTTGATCCTGCCACCACAATGCTCTCAGATAGTGCATTCTGCAGGTTGTAGGAGTTTTAGGGAAAGTGGAAGAGGGGAGAGAGTTCTGCAAAAGGAGAAAACAATTTAAAATTTGTTAGCACAGGAATATCCAGCTAACTAGAACCAGGAAAATTTGAAATCATTGGGTCAAAGAATTCTTTACAAAGGAATATAGAATCTCTAGCTTAACGGCTGCATATGTTCAGGAACTATGAATGGAGAAACATTGATTGGGTTCTTCTATTGTAATGAGCATTGTATCAATTATTAAACTTAAACCTGAGATTGACAGAAATGTGGTTCAAGCTAGAGCAGGACTGGATGCTTAATATCCCTAAGTTATAAGGTTTTTAGTTGTAACAAGGTCAGTAAAAAGGTGGAAATGTAGCAGTCTTGGTCAAAGATACTATCACTGCTGTTGAATGAAATTCAGTTCCTGAATTAGAATCTATATGGTTGGAGGTGAAGAACAGGAAGGAAGCCACAACCTTGTTGGGAATTAATTACAGACCTCCAAGTAGTGGGGAGGAAGTAGAAGACAGCGTTTGTAGGCAGGTTATGGAAATCTGTAGGACAAGTAGGATTGTGATGGTTGGCGATTTCAATTACCAAGGATGGACTGGGAAAAAGGCACAGTGTGAAGCATGGAAGGGGAGAAATTCCTGCAATGTGTGTAGGAAAACTTTCTGGAACTGTACTTTTTTGGGTCAGTGGGCTGGATTTAATCCTAGGAAATGAGGCAGGCCAAGTGGAGAACGTTAAAGTAGGGGACTATTTGGGAAACAGTGATCACAGCATAATTAGGTCCAATATTAAGTTGGTAAAAAAACAAAAAATAGTCAATGTGTGGCTGGAAAAGGACAAATTTTAGGAGTTTAAAGTGTGAGCCAGAGCAGGTTGAGCAGAAATACATTTGGTGGATAAAACGGTGAATCAAACATGGGAGAATTTCAAAAGAGAGATGAATAGGTACAAGTAGGTACATACCCATGAGAAATAAATCCAGAATGTCCAAACCTAGAGTACCCTGGATGATTAAGGATATTGATGAGGAAATAAGGAAAACAAAGGAGGCATGTGATGCGTACTGGAATAAAGTTAGAAACAGAAATCAGGAAGAATATCTCAAATACAGGAGCGAGGTTAAGGTTGGAATAAGGAAGGCCAAGAAGAAGCATGAAGAAAGGATGCCAGGTTCTGTTAAGACTAATAATAAATGTTCTTCAAACATATTAATCATAAAAGATTAGTGAAGAATACAGTGGGGCCCATAGGGAACAAGCAGGGTAAGCTGCTCACTGAAGCAGAGGTCCTCATGAATACTTTGTTTCTGTCTTTACCAAATTAGAAAATGGTCACAATGGCCTAATTAAAAATGTGGATGTTAAGCAACTGAGCAGTACTGTATAGTGATAGATAAAGAAGAGGTATTAAAAAGGCAGCGTTACAAATAGAGAAGCCACCAGATCTGGGTGGGATGCATCCTGAATTGCTGAGAGAGATAAGGGAACAAATTATTGACAGAAATTTTCTAGGCCTCTGTGAACACAGTATTACTCGTGGGGAACTAGAGGATTGCAAATGTGACACCATCGTTTAGCTTTTATTGGTAGAGGGACTGAGTTTCTGAGCCACAGGGTCATGCTGCAGCTGTACAAAACTCTGGTACGGCTGCATTTGGAGTATTTAGGAAGGATGTGGAAGCTTTGGAAAGGGTTCAGAGGAGATTTACTCGGATGTTGCTTGGTATGGAGGGAAGGTCTTATGAGGAAAGGCTGAGGGAACTGAGGCTGTTCTCATTAGAGAGAAAAAGGTTGAGAGGTGAGTTAATTGAGACATATAAGATAATCAGAGGATTAGACAGAGTGTACAGTGAGAGCCTTTTTCCTTGGATGGTGATGGCCAACTTGAGGGGACATAGCTTTAAACTGAAGGGGTTATAGATATAGGACAGATATCAGAGGTAGTTTCTTTACTCAGAGACTAGTAGGGACATGGAATGCACTGCCTGCAACAGTAGTAGACTCATCAACTTTAAGGCCATTTAACTTGGGGTGGCACGGTGGCTCAGTGGTTAGCACTGCTGCCTCACAGTACCAGAGACCCGGGTTTGATTCTTGCCTTGGGTGACTGTGTGGAGTTTGCACGTTCTCCCCTGTCTGTGTGGGTTTCATCCGGGTGCTCCGGTTTCCTCCCACAATTCAAAGATGTGCAAGCCAGGTGAATTGGCCATGCTAAATTGCCAGCAGCGTTAGGTGCATTAGGTGCAGGGGCAAATATGGGGAATGTGTCTGGGTCGGTTACTCTGCGGAGGGTTGGTAGGGACTTGTTGGGCCCAATGGCCTGTTTCCATACTATAGGGAATCTAATCTAATCTTAAATGGTCATTGGATGAAAAATGGAATAGTGTAGGATAAATGGGCTTCAGATTGGTTCCACAGGTTGGCGCAACATCAAGGGCCAAAGGGCCTGTACTGCACTGTAATGTTCTATGTTCTATGCCCCAAAGGGACAAAGGATAACCTAGGAAACTACAGACCTGTCAGTTGGACATTAGTAGTGGGAAAATGATGGTGGCCATAACATGGGATAAGGTAAATAATATTTGAGAAAAATAAGCTAAAACTGGACAATCAACTTGGCTTTGTCAAGGATAAGGCATATCTGATAAAATTGATTGAGTACTTTGACAAAGTGACATAGGATGAGGGATGAGGGTCGTTTTGTGGATGCTGTATATTTGGACTTTCAAAAAGCATTTGCTATGATGCCATATGGCAGATTGGTTAGCAAATTAGAAATATTTGGAATTAATGGGTTCTTGACAGCATGGATTAGAAGTAGTTAAAAATAGAAAATAGATGGGCATTTCTCAGATTGGAGATGAGTTGGAAGTACTATTCCCCAAGGATTGATGTGGGGACCTTTCCTTTTTCTGATTTATATAAATGATTTGCATGAGTATTGGGAACTAAATCTCTAGATTTGCAGATGATATGAAGGTAGGGAGAATAGGAAATTGTGAGGATGGTGCTGAGTGATTTCAGAGGGACACAATACAGGCTCAATGGTTCAACCATGAGGGGAGTAGGAGCAGAGGGACCTCTGGGTTCACGTGAAGGTGGCCAGGCAAGTTGAAACAGTTGTTAAGAAGGTTTATATAATCCTTGAGGAGCAAGTGAGGTCTGCAGATGCTGGAGATCAAAGTTGAAACTTTATTGCTGGAACAGCACAGCAGGTCAGGCAGCATCCGGGGAACAGGAGACTCGACGTTTCGGGCACAGGCCCTTCTTCAGGAATGAGCAGAGAGTGTTCAGCAGGAGAAGATAAAAGGTAGGGAGGAGGGACTTGGAGGAGGGGCGTTGGAAACTCCGACCTATCACCCTCACCTTGACCTCTTTCCACCTATCACATTTCCAACGCCCCTCCTCCAAGTCCCTCCTCCCTACCTTTTATCTTCTCCTGCTGAACACTCTCTGCCCATTCCTGAAGAAGGGCCTGTGCCCGAAACGTCGAATCTCCTGTTCCCTGGATGCTGCCTGACCTGCTGTGCTGTTCCAGCAATAAAGTTTCAACTTTGAT
>NC_057730.1:59106254-59109426 GCF_004010195.1 Chiloscyllium plagiosum | reverse complement strand
CAGGGATCTGTATGAGATCATCAACAAATTGCAATCTATTCTAATGAACCGGATGAAGGAGATGGAGCTCAGTTTGCTCATGCACCAGGATAGTCATTCAATAAGATGTCAAATGGAGACAGAGCGTCTGCAATGGGATACAGACAGGGGGAGGGTCAGATCGTCTGCAATGAGATACAGACAGGGGAGGGCAGATCGTCGGTAATGGGATACAGACAGTGGGAGGGCAGAGCGTCTGCAATGGAATACAGACAGGGGGAGGGCAGGTCGTCTGCAATGGGATACAGGAGAAAGTGAGGTCGCCTTCCTGACCTGCAGTCTTCTTTTTGACCTCTCCGCCTCCATCCTACTCTGACCTATCACCCTCACCTTGACCTCTTTCCACCCCCTCCAGCCCGGCACCGCCTTCCTGACCTGCAGTCTTCTTCTTGACCTCTCCGCCTCCATCCTACTCCGACCTATCACCCTCACCTTGACCTCTTTCCACCTATCACATTTCCAACGCCCCTCCTCCAAGTCCCTCCTCCCTACCTTTTATCTTCTCCTGCTGAACACTCTCTGCTCATTCCTGAAGAAGGGCCTGTGCCCGAAACGTCGAATCTCCTGTTCCCTGGATGCTGCCTGACCTGCTGTGCTGTTCCAGCAATAAAGTTTCAACTTATATAATCCTTGGGTTTATAAATAGAGTCATAAAGTATAAAGGAAGAAAGTGATACTACACCTCTTCAAATCATTGGTCAGACCATATTTGGAGTATTGTGTTCAGTTTTGGACACCTTATTTCATGAAGAGTGTTAAAGACCTGGACAGAGTACAAAGGGGATTTATGAGAATGTTACCAGGAATAAGGGATTCTGGATACAAGGAAAGATTAGAGAAACTGGGCTTATTTACCTTGAAGCAGAGAAGATTAAGAGGTGACCTTATTGAGGTGTTCAAAATTATGAACAATTTTAACAGGGCAAGGAAGGATGTTGTAGTTTCCACGAATAGGTATGTCAGCAACTAGGGCCACAATTTAAAGGTTGTCAGCAAGAGAACCTGGAGGGGTAAATATAGGGTAGGGAAATGGGTCTGGGTGGGTTACTCTTCGGAGGGTCGGTGTGGACTTGTTGGGCTGAAGGGCCTGTTTCCATACTGTAGGGAATAAAAAAAAAGAACTAGAAGTGAGGTGATGAGAAACTTCGAGGAGAAAGTGAGGTCTGCAGATGCTGGAGATCAAAGTTGAAACCCCACCGCTGGAACAGCACAGCAGGTCAGGCAGCATCCAGGGAACAGGAGATCCGACGCCTCGGGCACAGGCGGGCACATTCCTGAAGAAGGGCCTGTGCCCGAGGCGTCGGATCTCCTGTTCCCTGGATGCTGCCTGACCTGATGAGAAACTTGTCTACTGAGAGAGTTGTTAGGATTTGAATGTGCTGCTTGGGAGAGTGGTAGAGGTTCTGAGAAAGGTTCTCTAGACTTGAAAAGTTAACTCTGATTTCTCTTCACAGATGCTGTCACTCATGATGGATGAATAGCCTCAATATTTCTAAGATTGAGATTTGAGATGCGGCACAAAGCATAGAAACTGTCTGCTTAACACTTCCACTTTTATGCATGTGCAACAGTTTTATACAATCTCTGCCCTCAGCAACCACGCAAGGTCTTCTTCGAGAGAAGGCTCTTCTGTATAGAGGCGTCAATTATTTTGAAAGAAATGTTTATTAATATTACGATATGGGTAAACCCCTCTGCTGATTTAAACTGGACACACAGAGAAGCTCACCTCGTGCCGTAATCTGCTAAATTTCAAGAGGCAAAGAACTATCCCAGATTTCACTATTTAATGTAAAAATTAACAATTTTATTCTTTAAATCCAACAGAGAACATTAGAACCACTATTTACAACCCCTTTCTCTTAAACCTATCTTTTACCTCCCACTCTACAATACTGGTCCGATAAAAAACCCCGATTAGGATTTACAGAAAAGTCATGTTTCAAAACCAGTCAGCTTTGTCGATTCTCCTTTGTAGATTTTTCTAGGTTGGCTTCACTCTTCTGCTGTATGAATTTCTTACAGACAGTACCTTGCAGAGAACTATTCAGCTAGCAGTCTATAGTTGTTGGTTTTCTTGGCAGTTCTCCCTCTAACTGTTCAAAATGTCTGGTTTTATACTCCAAAATATCAAATCATTTCATTGGTTTGATGTCATCAAAACACTAAACTCAAATTCAATTGGATTTTGGTATCGGGGCATAATTTAAACTGATTGGCTGGATTTGAATTTGTTTTGTTCCATGGCAATACAACTCCAGCAATTTGTTTTGACCAAGTGTTACATTGTTACCTTGTTCAGGACTCTCTGTGCTTTCAGTCAGTCCTAGCTATCTTCCTCTCTCTCTTGAAGCTACAGTACACACCTACACCTTCATAACAACTCCCCCCTTAAGAAAATGTGAGCCATCACAATGAAAAGATAGCTTCATTTTTTTCTCTATTCCTTAACCACATTATCATGACATACATATGACTTTAATCTAAGTTCATATTCACTTCTGCCCACACATATATAAAACATTGAATAGATACCAATTTCATTTATACTTTATCAGTTCAATTCGCGATAACGCATTCGTGATTACATTCTTACGATGTTCAATATGTACGATTTGTAAATTAAAAGTTTGTAACATAAGACACCAATGGAATAGTCTCATATCCTTGTCTTTAAAGCATTCCAAGAATGTAAGAGGAAGTTGATCCATGTACACAACCGAATCCGACACACTGTTTGTGACATACACATTAAATGTTGTAAGGCCAGATCCAAACTCAATAGAGAGGAACCTCGATTATCCAAACAGGATGGGCAGACACTATTTTGTTCGGATAATTGGCTATTCAGTTAATCGATTGAATGCTTTTCCTTTGGGGCTCGGGGTTTTCTATTAAATCTGCCCTCCTGTTCAGGAGACCAGCAGCAGCACAGTGTGTGCGAGCCCTCGCCCGCCCCCAACATTGCCCCGCGCCTGCCCCTCCAACCCGCTGACACCAACCCCCGGCCCCCAACCCTGTCTGATACTGACCCCCGCTGACCCCAAATCCTGTCCAACACCACCCGCCCGCCCATGCCCCCAACCTCATCTGACACCCCCCCACCCGACTCCAAACCCCATCTGATACCACC
>NC_057730.1:59078211-59103446 GCF_004010195.1 Chiloscyllium plagiosum | reverse complement strand
AAACGGAGGGGTTGGAGGCCCTGGTCATGGCGGATGGAGGTGTAGAGGTATTGGATATCCATGGTGAAGATGAGGCGTTGGGGGCCGGGGAAATGGAAGTCTCGGAGGAGGTGGAGGGCGTGGGTGGTGTCTCGAACGTATGTGGGGAGTTCCTGGACTAGGGGGGATAGGACAGTGTCGAGGTAGGTAGAGATGAGTTCAGTGGGGCAGGAGCATGCTGAGACAATGGGTCGGCCAGGGTGGTCAGGCTTGTGAATCTTGGGAAGGAGGTAGAACCGGGCAGTGCGGGTTCCCGGACTATGAGGTTGGAAGCTGTGGCGTTGTTGTGTCCACCAAAACTTTGTGTTCTTCTTCAGCACCTACACTGCTGAAGTTTGGAACAAACTTTCGACAGAATTTGTTTAGTCCCAAGAATCGAAGCACCTCTTTCTTCGAGTTTGGTCGTGGAAATTCCTCAATGGCCTTCATCTTTGCATTCTATGGGGTCAATCTTCCATATTTGATGATATGTTCCAAGAACGTCAGCTTTGCTATCGCGAGTTCAGTTCTGTTTGTTCTTACCAGTTTTCCTTCTTGAAAGAGCTGTGCCAACTGTACCATTGATCTTTCCAGGACTAACTATAGATCACTACATCATCCAAATAGATTGCACAGATTGTTAACCCCGCTACAACGCCCAAGTCTCAGAATTTTTATCTGCCACCTGCTTCTTTAGGTGCTGTTTAGCTAACTCACCTATTCGATTCAATCTCTCCTTCACCTCCGATACATAATCTAAATGTGAGATTTCCAACTTTGGCCCTACCAATTTTTCTTTAATTAATTTCAAAGAGCCTCTCACTCCATGTCTGAATATTAACTCAAAGGGAGTAAACTGAGATGATTTGTTTGGGGCAACTCTAATAGGAAACAATGCATATAGGATACCTTTATCCCAATCTTTTGGGTAATCCTGACAGTACGCTCTCAACATGGTCTTCAGGGTCTGATGCCACCTTTCTAAAGCTCCCAGGGATTCAGGATAATATGTACTTGATTTAAAGTGCTGCATATCTAAGCTATCCATAACCTCCTTAAACAGCCTAGCAGTAAAATTTGACCCTTGGTCTGACTGAATCTCTCTGGGTGACCCATATTACATGAAGAAAGCTACTAATTCCTCTACTACCCTTTTTATCTTAATACTCCGTAATGGAATTGCCTCCGGAAATCTGGTGGACACATCCATTATGGTTAACAGGAACCAGTTCCCATGTTTAGTCCTCGGGAGGGGATCTCCATAATCAATTATTACTGCATGAAAAGTTCTTCAAATGCGGGAATTGGCAACAAAGGTGTTAGTTTAATTACTGGCTGTGGCTTACCTACCATTTGACATGTATGACATGTACGGCAAAAGTTAACCACATCCTTGTGCATTCCAGGCTAATAAAAGAGTTCATGTGCTACCCGCAACACTTCCTGTCTGTATGCTACCGGCAGCGCAATCTGCCATGGCACTTCGGCCATTTCTCCTCTGCACTAATCTGCTGTGGTCTCCATTTCTGTCTTAGGACTCTATCTTTCAGATAATAACCCTCCAAAATATTCTCTATGTCCTTTTCGGAGTACCATCCAACTATATGTCTTCTATTGTCTTATCTTGCTATTGCAAGTCTCTTAGCTTTTCAGGACTAAATACTTCTGTTTGACCCTCTGCCTGTTCAGGCTTTTCCTGCACTATTACATCAAACAGGGTGTCCGCTAACTGAACCTCAAGTCCTTCATCTTTCTCTTTAGTTTTTGCTTTGTGCTGTGACTTAAGATAGTGGGATCTGGTTACTACCAAGTCTGGGAAAATACCACAAAATTTCTGTTTTAACTCCTCAATTTCTTTGTCTTCCTCAGGCTTTTCCACAACAAGGGGTGTCACTCCCACCTTGCACCCTGCTAAATCATTCCCAAGAACAAACTGGATTCCTGGAACTGACACTTTGTCAATCACTCCAACTATTACTTCCCCAGTCTTGAGTTGTCACTCCAACCTGATCTTACATGGAGAATGCTAAATTTCTGTCCCACAAGTTACCACACTCTTGGGTAACAGATCAGAAAGAGTGCAAATTCGCTCATCTCTTACTATTAGAGACTGGTTAGATTCTGTATCTCTCACAATTATAACTTGTTGCCCTTCTCCCCCTTTTCTTTCTGAGTAAATTTTAGCCACAGAGGCAAATTCTTTATAGAGATCACTAACTCCATACCCAGCCCCTGCCTAGGCTGTGCACTCTCCTGCAACTCCTCAGCTCTTCTTGGGGTCTCCTTTACTACCTTCACTAATGCCACTGGCTGAGCTTCTTTTACCACATCTTTTCACACAATGCCTTTCTTTAACTTTAAATGTCCCACTTTACTACAGTGGAAACATCTGAGATCTTTCATCCCACTTTACTACAGTGGAAACATCTGAGATCTTTCACCTCCTTTCCACCCTCTTGGGCTTCTTTTTTAACCTGTAGTAAACACTTACCAGTGTTCCATACTCTTGGTTTCGTAGTGTTAGATCACTCCTTCTCCCAACTTCTATCCCTCACAGGTCGAAATTCTGGCCGGAAGCTTGTCTTATGCACCAACATGTAGTCATCTGCTAATCCTGCTGCCCTTCTCACTTCCTGATCTTTCTGTTCCTCCACGTGAACTCTTACCTTCTCTGGAAGTGAGTTATTAAACTCCTCCAGAAGAATAATCTCTCTTAGAGTCTCATAGGACTTATCTATCTTTAAGGCCCTCACCCGTCTATCAAAATGACTATGTTTAATTCTTTCGAACTCAACATAAGTCTGACCTGGTTCCTTTGTGTTTCTGAACTGCTATTTATATGCTTCTAGTACCAATTCATAAGCACTTAAAATAGACTATTTGACCTCTTCATAATCTCTTAACCCCTCATCTGACAGCACGGCAAATGTTTCACTAGCTCTGCTTACCAGTTTAGTCTGAACTATCATTACCCATAAATCCTTGGACCACTCCATCTGTCTCACCAATTTTTCAAATGAAATAAAGAAGGCTTCAACATCTTTCTCATCAAAATGCGGCAGAGGTTTGACACGTTTGTATATATCAGTACCTTCTCTTTTAATCTCCATCCTGGGTTAACTTGACTTTACTGAGTAAGTCGCAACAACTCAAGTTCAAATTCTCTCTCTTCTTGCTCAGCTTCTGTCTCTCTCTTATTCTTTCTCTCTCCCTTTGTTTAACTTCCAACTCCATTTTCCTCAGTTGTAATTTAAGTTTTTCTAATTCCACTACACTTGTCTGTTTCTCTGATATACCTAAGTGTTTGAGTAATTCCCTTACAATTTCAGCTTTACTTTTGTCCTTGGTTAAACCCAATTCTAACCTCTTGGCTAATTTAGGAGTATGGTCTTTGCTTTCTATACTTTCTTGGCAAATTTGAGAATCATCTCCAAACCCCAGAACCACTTTAACCATTTTAAGAGCCATTTCTCTCACTTTAATTTAACCAACCACAAATCACCAAAATTAAACAAATTATCTCACCAGCGTTTTATTTAAAGATCTAGGACACTAACCCGCAAGAGTTTAAATCTACTGGGCTTTTTTTCTGTACCCCAAATCTATTCAAAACTGTCCAAATCTCAGACTGGATCTGTCTAAACCTGTTCACATGACAGACAAGACCCCCCAAGCTGTTACAACACGGAGTAAACCTCTCTGCTAATTTAAACCTGACACACGGAGAAGCTCACCTTGCACCATAATCTATTAAATTTTGAGAGGCAAAGAACTATCCGGATTTCACTAATTCAAGTAAAAGTTAACAATTTTTTTCTTTAAGTGCAACAGAGAACATTAGAACCACTACTTACAAATCCTTTCTCTTAAACCTATCTTTTACCTCCCACTCTACACTACTGGTTCGAAAAAAACTCTGATTAAGATCTACAAAAAAAAAGTTTCAAAACCAGTCAACTTTGTCGATTCTCCTTTGTAGAGTTTTCCAGGTTGGCTTCGGTCTTCTGCTGCACAAATTTATTGTGGATGGTATCTTTCAGAGAACTATTCGGCTAGCAGTCTATAGTTGTTGGCTTATTTTGGCAGTTCTTCCCCTAACTGTTCAAAATGTCTGGTTTTATACCCCAGAACATCAGATCATTTAATTGGTTTGCTGTCATCAAAACACTAAATTCAAATTTGATTTTGGTGTCTGGGGCATAATTTAAACTGGCTGAATTTGAATTTGTTTTTGTTCCACAGCAATACAACTCCAGCAATTTGTTTCAACCAAGTGTTACATTGTTACCTTGTTCAGGACAGTCTGTGCTTTCAGTCAGTACTTGCCAGCTTCTTCTCTCTCTTGAAAGTATAGAGCACACCTACACATTCATAAAAAAAGAACAAAGAACAAAGAAAGTTTACAACCCAGGAACAGGCCCCTCAGCCCTCCAAGCCTGAGCCGATCCAAATCCACTGTCTAAACCTGTCGCCCAATTCCTAAGCATCTGTATCCCTCTGCTCCCCACCTTCTGTCCAGATGCATCTTGAATGAATCTACTGTGCCTGCCTCTGCTGGCCACGTGTTCCAGGCACCTACCATTCTCTGTGTAAAGTACTTGCCACACATATGCCGCTTAAACTTTCCACCTCTCACCATGAAAGCGTGACCTCTCGATATTGAATCCTTCGCCCTGGGAAAAAGATTATCTCTATCTACCCTGTCTATACCCTTCACGATTTTGTAAACCTCAATCTCCTTTTTCCTAATGAAAACAAACCTAACCTACTCAACCTCTCTTCATAGCTAGCACCTTCCATACTAGGCAACATCCTCGTAAACCTTCTCTGCACCCTCTCCAAAGCGTCCACATCCTTTTGGTAATGTGGCGACCAGAACTGTACACAGTATTCTAAATGTGGCCGAACCAAAGTCTTGTACAATTTTAACATGACCTGCAAACTCTTATACTCAATACCCTGTCTGATGAAGGCAAGCATACCATATTCCTTCTTGACCACTCTATCCACCTGTGCAGCAACCTTCAGGGTACAATGGACCTGAACTCCCAGATCTCTCTGCTCATCAACCTAACATTAACTTATAAAGATAAAAACAATGGCTGCAGATCTCTCCACCCTTCAGGCTCACTGCCTGTATTCCTGATGAAGGGCTTTTGCCCAAAACGTCGATTTTACTGCTCTTCGGATGCTGCCTGAACTGCTGTGCTTTTCCAAAACCACTCTAATCTAGAATAACATTACTTATGTTTGTTTATGTGCAAACTTAAGTAGTGCTGTGTCTAAGAAATTCATATGCTCCTTGTGTGCTGTGGCTTTAGTTTAATGGAGCATTGGAATCTTGAGGAAATTGATTAATTCTCCTAATTATGCTTTTCCATGAGTCCAACTACCACAGTGGTAAACACAAATGCAGTCAGTGTTGCCATCATGTGACTGCTTCACCTATTAAATGGCAACACCTTGGATCCACCTTGCTAACGAATCTGCATGTTTTGAATTGTTGTGAGTATTTGAAGTTTTGAATTCTTGTTTTTGCACCTGATGATGTTGGAAGCAAAAGCTTTGACAACTTGGTCTCTTCTCAACAACATTCAAATACTATGAACACATCTTATCCCTTATTGTGGAAGCAGTGGATTAAAATAACAGATATTAACAGGACTAAAATAACAGATATGGTTTCAGGTTAAGTGCAGCCATTCCAATTTCTGGTCCTGGACAGGTTTAGAAAAAGCAAAAAAAAATGTAATTTCAGACCAGACAAATGAACTATGGAATCCAGGGAATCAACTGTGTGCAGACTCTATGACCATAAAATAGTTTTTTAAATCTGTTTTTTGAGATATACAGCTTTAAAATAATAATCTAATTAAGTGCAAAGCATATGTGACTAAATAATAAGTTTGATATAAACTCACAGAGTGCAGACCTGGCAGAAAAATTCTGCTGAGCTTTGGAGGAATCGCTACAATCCATTTAATGGGATATAGATTTAGAAATTATTCTACACTCTAGATTCCCGTAAAAGCTAATGAATTAAATGACGAAATGCTTCTCTGTAAAATGAATAATTTAGTTTATGTTTCTAACCTTGTGTGACATTTGTTTAATTAGTGACTAATAATAAGCTTCAAATTTCTTCCATTTCATGCAAATTAACTTTTCCACTGAGAAATTTCAGAAAGCATAGTAATTTGGAATTTAAATGTCCAACGGTTTTTGTTGGTGGAAAGCAATTACAAATAGTGATTGTTCATATCTTGATGCACTTGTTCTTAAATGTAAGCAACTTAAATTGTTCCATTTGATTGACTAATTCATCACTCAATTAATATTACATTATAGCATTATTACATCCATTTTTGTGCTAGGTCCATAAAATTGCACTTAACAACCACCAGGCAGGTTGAGTTAGTGAATGTTAAATGAGTTGTAGACATTTTTCCACCTTGACAGATATGTCCTATTAAAGAACAGAAGTAAACTTCTCATTTGCTTTTATCACCACAATAATTGTGTTAACCTAGTTTTGCTACTAACACTGCATCATCAGCACACTAGTAAATGATTATGACCTTATTGTACTTTGCTTTACCAGTTGCATGTCCTCTATGCGGACTCGCCATATATGTGAAATTGTGTCGCAAGTTGTGGCTTGGCCTAAGCAGAGGACTAGAAGGAGCATGATGAGTTAACATAAATCCTGTGTTATCTGTATTCAGAAACTTCTTTGCTTTGGTCTGCTCACTGTATTGTCACTTAATGGGATTTTGTTAATTTTTCCATGCAAAGAATTTTGGAGAATGAAATGCACTGCCCTCATCTGGCAGCCCTTTGACAGACACTGGCAACCGCAACTTGTTTGTTTGCCAATTCCAAAAGCCTTACCCTGCTGATTTCATGTAAAACTCCCAAAGTGACTTCTTCCACCCCAAGAAACACTTAGTGACTGAAAGAGCTATTATTATACAAGGCACACCCAGTTTCCAGTAAACGAATGCAACACCCAAAATAATAAGCACCAACGTTCAACACTCATTGACTGTGAGTAAAACAATCCTAAAATCAACCTAGAATTAGAGATTTTGATCCCGACAAGAGCCCCCAGTTCATTATGGACCAGACCAAACTCCCTTAAAAGTTATTGATTTATGCAATTTGATTGGTCAAGCTACCAATCTTGAAGCAAAGTACACTTTATTCATACACTATAGTTGAAATGCAACAAAAGAAAGAAGAAATTGGAATTACAACTTTATTGGAAAACTTGACAAAAGAGTCGATTATTTAACTATCATTAGTAATGTAATGGAAAATTAACAAAATTAACATTTACTGTGAAATCTGAAAGCGAATGCTTTGCAAAATTTAATACTTTGCTGAACTTTGCAAACACTTTGCTGAATTCTGCAGTCGAGACTGCTTGTCTTTGCTGAACTTTGCAAACATTCAACCTGGCCTTGCAAGCATCCGAATTCAGCAAAAAGCTAAGGAAGACATAAAGACAGTTATGTCCATGGCAAGGGAATGAGAAAATAAGAGCTTGAATGTTTTCCAGCCCTTATCCTTGAGCGTGTGATAAGAATAGTATAAAAAGAATATGTGAATTTTGTTCATGGCCCTTACACAATGCGCCTTTGCCAAATGTATTGCCCCCCCGTATGCAGAGGTTAAAAAATAAAGCTTTTTCTTTGCTCTTGCTAGCAGTTGAGTCAAGTCGATTTAATTTCCATGACAAGTAACTGTTCCAAAATAGTAACATCTCTTTAACCCACCCTTGGCAAAGGCAATTTCAGTAAAATAGATTGTCTCACCTGCAATTCTATAGTCCAGGAGGAAAAACATCAAGAGAAAACTCTGAGAGAGACAATAGCAGAGAGAGATGCACTGCAGTTTCCAAACCCAACTTTAAGACCACAATAATTGCTTTTGAAAAACTAAAACTAAAATCCAGGCTCTGAGGGAGCTTTCTCCCACCCATTCAGGCTGCTTCTATTGTTCCAACTTTAAAAAAAAAACAAGACCACACAAGCTATTTACTTACTGGCTCTGAGTAGACTGATCAGCATTTCAGTCTCAACTTTTCTCCATTATAAAAACGCAACACAAATTACACCTCTTAAAATCATAGTATTGTCAAACCAGGTCTTCATGAAAAACAATTGGTTTTTACCTTTAGTAGTGTTTACCTTTCTTGGATTCCAAAGTCATCAATCAATGCAAACAGTATTATAGGCCTCTGAAGACTTCTACTAATTTCTTTACAGATTGCGGTTCTTTTCTCAGAATGTTCAACAAGTCAATAATTGGAGCTAACAAGAGAGATAAAAAAGAAAGCCCAGTCCAACGACTTCCAAAGCAAAATGCCTCCTGTCCAAAATACCAGGCAGAGCCAATTTACTCTTTTTTTTCTTTTTTTTCAACATGCTCTGTGGTTGACTGGCCAGCATCAGTCCTCTCTTGATTGACGAATTCAATATCTAACCAGCTTCCAATCCCTGAGCATAACAACATCTTGATGCTGAAGTGTCTACAGTGCTCTTTGAGCAGTAATTAACCTGCATTATCTTTTTAAGCCAGTTCCTATCAGCAAACATCAGTCTTCTGTTCATTTCTCTTTTTCTGAGAAAGGCAATAAAGTTAAAATTAGATTTTCAAAGTTCAATTCTCAACTTTGTCTTCCAAAATCAAAAATCAGAAAATTTGTGATAGCCTTCAACACATTGTTGCACATGAATGACCTTCTGCAGCAACCATTCACGAGCACTACCCAGGAACATTATCCAGGAATATTTTTAAGTTAGTTTGCAAGTAAACATAGTTTGAGGTTATAAATTCCATTCAGTAATAAAATTGAACAACACAAGACAAAAATTAAACCATGATCTTTATCTTCTAAACCCTAGCGAGTTTCTCTTTACATTCAACAGATTCTGGAGTCCAATCCTGAGCTGGGGTAGGTCGAGTTGCAGGGAATGTAGGTACCGGCGCATGGCTGATCCTGAGCTGGGGTAGGTCGAGTCCTGAAGAAGGGCCTGTGCCCGAAACGTCGAAGGTTCCTGAAGAAGGGCCTGTGCCCGAAACGTCGAATCTCCTGTTCCCTGGATGCTGCCTGACCTGCTGTGCTGTTCCAGCAATAAAGTTTCAACCAAATTCAACAGATTCTACATATAGCAGGTCAAGCAGCTGATTGGAGTCAAGATTAGAGTGGTGCTGGAAAAGCACAGCAGGTCGGACAGCATCCGAGGAGCAGGAAAATTGACATTTTGGACAAAAGCCCTTCACCAGTAATCGGGTTTTTGCCTGAAATGTCGATTTTCCTGCTCCTCGGATGCTGCCTGCCCTGATGTGCTTTTCCAGCACCACTCTAATCTTGACTCTGATCTCCAGCATCTGCAGTCCTCACTTTCATCAAGCAGCTGGTTGGCTGAATGCCCCGATGTTGTTTGATTGTGTGATCAGAAAGCAAAGATGTGAAGATGAGGGGCCGATATAAACACATGGGTGTTCAATTGATGGAAAGGAAAGCAATTGTTTTATTTAGATTTTGCTTACAACAAGTTAAGCTGCTGGGGAATGATTCTGTAGAGGTTTTCTTTCCCAGCAAATGATTCAGGTAAAACTCCACAATCCTCAGATAATATAACATCCTGAATTATTTATCAAAGATTTAATTGCTCTATTTTAGAGGAACATTTTTGTGATCCCAATAGCTCAAAAACCATTTATGTCCACCAAGCTATAATTAATCCTTATAACCTTGACTGTTCTGCCTTAGTAGATACTTATCCATAATTTTTTGTTACAATTTCTGAATGTCCTTTTTGTTTTAGGACTTTTTGATATCATCTTGAATATAACTTTATTGCAATGTGATGACAATTTGCATTTTTACAAGTTTACTCTTCATTATTTACATTAATTTGAAAGCACCAAGTGATAGTTATGTTATGATCCTGACTGAATAATGCTTTTCATGAACAATCCATGTTACGGGAGGTGGTGATGAAGTAATAATGTCACTAACTCTAGAACCCCAGGCTAATATTCTAGGGACAGGAATTTGAATACCACCATGAAAAATCATTAAAATTTGAATTCAGTAAAAACCTGGAATTAAAAGCTAGTCTAATGGCAAGCATATTACCACTGTGAATGTCATAAAACCCATTTGGTTTATTAATGTCCTTTAGGGTAGGAAAGTTCTGACTGATATGAACTGCAGACCCACAGCAAAGTGATTGTCATTGAGCTGTCTCATGAATGGCCACCTAAGACATCCAATACTACTGTCTACTGAAAGTCTACATTCGCAGGTGTTGGAATTCCTACAGTCCTATGTGCCAGAAGATCAATCTTATTGGTGTTTGTGGTGATTTGGACCCTACCTATCGGCACATTTTTTGGCTTGATGAAAAGACCAGTCATATCAAAACTACTCTGGGTGATACCCTGATCAAATCATCACTCATTGTATGTTGCAACAACTTTCAAAAGGGCTGATGTCTACCACCTTGAAGGGGAAGAAGTCACAAGAATCTTTTTTTGTCTCTAACCTAGAAGTTGTGGACAGTTGATGTAGAAGTTTGCAAGATACAGTCATTTTTCACTCTCTCTCAGTCTGAAAGAGTCAGAGCTTAAAGCAGCACACTCAATAATTTTTCAATGAAGTAATTTGATAAAAGACTGATAAAATTTGCCTTCCCCAATCCAAAACCCTCTTTCAGAGACCATTTTTTCCTTTCCATAACAAACTTAAAATTGTACAGTGTTTTGGTTGCTATCATTAAAGTGACCCCAGTACCTTGCAGAACTGAAGCATAACTACACATTTTTAAAAATTTTGTTCCCTTCAAAAGAAGCAATAACATTCAATGAGCTTTGCTATTTGCTAGGTATACTTGCTGTAAGCATTACTAGATAAGGGTAGTAAATTATAGTAAAACAAAACGCCAGTATGAAAGCACTACATCTGAACATCTCATTAACAAAATTTGGCCCTTCAAGTCTGATCCACAATTTAATATTATGATCATGGTTGATCATCTTTCGCAATGCTACACTCCCACTTTTTCTCCATACAAAAACCAAAGAACAAGGAACAATACAGCACAGGAACAGGCCATTTGGTCCATCAAGCTGGCACCAATTCCGAATGTTTATTTAGACCAAGTCAGAAATCACATGACACCAGGTTTATGCTTCAGTTCTACAGAGCATTGGTGAGAGCACATGTGGAACAATGTGTACAGCATTGGTTTCCTAATTTAAGGAAGGATGTAAATATGTTGGGCAAAAGCTCGGAGAATATTTATTCAATTAATATCTGGAATGTGCATATTATCTAATGGGGAAAGGCTGGGCAGATTCACTTTGTATCTACTGGAGTTTGAAAGTATAAGAGGTGTCTTGATTGAACCTGTTGGACTATACTGCCATTGTACCCCTACACTCACCTAGTACCATAACCCTTCACCCACTTAACACCCTACCAACCTCAACCACGTGCCTTATACACGTCCCTTTTCTCTTTGTTCCTCAGAAGTGCTTTTTTTACCGGAATACAGCAGCTAGTGGTATTGAAAGGAGCTGTGGCTTCCATGTGGATTCTCTGCACTGCTTTCTGCATGGATTGCTGCACTCCATGGGGTTTGTAAAGATCCTCCATCAGAGTCTGGGCCACAAAACATTTTAGAAAATAATTTTGAACGCTATGGGTTGTAAGTAGGGTTTCTGACCCGGATTGGAAGATTTGTGTCCATGATTTTTGTAGAAACTCACTGCAAAGGTCAATATTATTGTAAAATAATTGTGGTGTATTTTGCTGCTGGATCAGCACCTATTGCCCATTCCCAATTGCCCAGAGGGCAGTTGAGAGTCAAGTACATATTGCTGTGGGACTAGAACTGCGTGTAGGCCAGACCAGGTAAATATGGAAGATTTCCTTCCCTGAAAGACATTAGTTGCCTAAATTGGCCATGCTAAATTGCCTATAGTGTTCTGAGATGTGTAGGTTGGATGCATTAGTCAGGGGAAATATAAAGTAATAGGGTAGGGGAATGGGTCTGGATAGCATACTCTTCAGAGGGTCGGTGTGGACTTGTTGGGCCAAATGGCCCTTTTCCACACTGTAGGGATTCTATGATCAGTGAACCAGATGGGCTTTTCCTGATTATCGACAGTGGTTTCATGGTCACCCGTAGATTCTTAATTCCAAATTGTTATTGAATTCAAATACCACCATCTGACATTGTGGGATTCAAACCCAGGTCCCTGAAACAATTACCTTGGTCTCTGGATGAATAGCTCAATGATTATAACACTATGCCATCGTGGCCCCCTTCAACCTCCTTTTTTTTATTTACTGGTACCATGTAACTGGTTGCTAGGGATCAAGCAGATGATATAAGCTGTGTTGTAAAGGCATGAGAGTTTAAGATGTGCCTACACTTTGCATCAGAAACTGAAGACATTTCAAAATGGTGACCATCACTCTCTGTGTGTAGGGTTCGCATTCATATTCGGTATCTGAGTCAATCCCTGTTTTTGGGGACACTGTTTGAGGTTTTAAAGGTTGATGTATACCACAACAGCTTGCTGTTAGATTATTCATCCTTTGACATGTGGATGTACTTGCCAGATGAAGAAGGATCTTGACAGGTACAGCTACAGGCAACTTTTGGCTCCTGAGAATTTGGCCAAAATGTTCCATTTCACTGTTTTGTCAAAAAAAATCAGAGAAAGTGGGAGGCATGTGATCACCTGCTAATAGCATCTTGGATATTCCATTGGGGCAATTTCATCTGTTGGGACTAGTGTCCATCACAAGATCTATCTTTCTGCTATGTGGTCACCAGAAAGAGACTGCAAAGTAACTGTTGCTGGGGAAAGACAGAGTAATGGGCACAGCTTCCAGTGTGTATCATTTACAACCTGAACGGTGATAGTGTGGTGACAACGTCTGCAGGAGGTTGTCGGAGAGACCAATGACTGTAAACATTTTAACTATTTTCATTTTTAATGAAAGACAAGTTATGAATGTACAGTTCGATCTATTGGATTGTGAGATTCTCATATAATTAGATCAAATGCTCAGTTGAACTAAACAATTAAATTTTAAATACTGTGTAACTTCACTGAATAAAATGTTTATTGAAGTACATTTCCATTTTTTGCTAGAGGCACAAAGTTGTCTAGAAAAGTGTCCCCTTTATTTACTTTCATATTTTGTCAATTGTCGAAATTCAAAGAAAATCAAAATATAACATGTATTTAATTAATATGCGTATAGAGTGACCATTTCCATTCTCCCCTCCCATTATACTCTGAGTTAAGGAGCTCATGCATGGAACATGAAATGTGAAAAATAAGGTCACAAATGAATAATTATTCATTCAAACGAAGCAAATGGGGAGCTCAGTACTAACTTAGGTACAGCGCCTCAGTAATATAATTTTTCACATTAGATTACAATCCACGGAAACAGAATAAAATTAACACTTCAAAGTGATCACACTGAGAGAAGTCAGCTTCTGTCCTAAAAGGTCAAATGTAGTTTTTACTGAGTATCTTACTGCAACAGAGAGAACAGCCATCAAAACCCATGGGGGGAGCACATTGGAAATCAAGCCCCACGGTTCCCAGAGTCATCACAAAAGTTAAACTTTTTAAGAATTACACAGAATTTCCCAATCTACTGGATTTTCAGACCCATGATGATAGAAAGCACAGATTAGGTTTCGTATTTTATAAATAAACAGAGTCCAGTTATAGGTAAATAATTATGAACCATCAGCATTTAACTCCACGAGTTAAAACGAACCCTCTTTCAACAGCAGCAATGATAGCTTTGGAGTCCAGAGTTCAGAACATGGCAATGGCTGGGTTCGATGGGTCTTTGTTGGTTGGGTCTGGATGGCAGTCAGCAGTGAGAGACTCAGCTCAGTACAGGAACAGTGTGCCCTTGTGGGGAATGTGGGCCCAGTGAGGGAGTGAGCGTGCTTTTGTGGGAAAGCCTAACATGGAGCGACTGCAGATCCATGGCTATTTAAGGACTATAATGTTGAACCTTTAACGTATTTATTTATTTTTCTATTTTGTACGTACGATTTTGTACCGAGGTACCTTTGTACATAAGATGGCACCAGGAATGGCAACTGTGTACACTTTGCACTGTACTTGAGTACATGTGATAATTACCTTAATTCAAATTCTAAACTGGAGAAAGTGAGGTCTGCAGATGCTGGAGATCAAAGTTGAAACTTTATTGCTGGAACAGCACAGCAGGTCAGGCAGCATCCAGGGAACAGGAGATTCGACGTTTCGGGCACAGGCCGAAGAAGGGCCTGTGCCCGAAATGTCGAATCTCCTGTTCCCTGGATGCTGCCTGACCTGCTGTGCTGTTCCAGCAATAAAGTTTCAACTCAAATTCTAAACTCCCCTCTTACACACAGACACAAAAACAATGGGTGTTATGGGCAGAGGGAAAGTTTCTACACTGACTCTCTGAATGTTTTAACTTAGGGGCAAAGCAGGAAATTTGCATTTTCTCATGATTTTGAAAATCTTTGGATTGCTGAGCTGGAAGGTTTGTTTCCAGACATTTTGTCACCATACTAGGTAACATCATCAGTGGGTCTCCGGATGAAGCACTTGTGGTATGGCCTGCTTTCTATTTATGTGTTTCCTTTGGTTGATGATGTCATTTCCAGTGGTGATGCAATTTCCTGTGGTGATGTTATTTCCAGTTATTTTCCTCAGGGGGTGGTAAATGGGATCCAAGTCAATGTGTTTGTTGATAGAGTTCCAGTTGGAATGCCATGCTTCGAGGAATTCTCGTGGGTGTTTCTGTTTGGCTTGTCCTAGGATGGATGTGTTGTCCCAGTCAAAGTGGTGTCCTTCCTCATCTGTATGTAAGGATACTAGTGAAAGAGGGTCATGTCTTTTTGTGGCTAGTTGATGTTCATGTATCCTGATGGCTAGTTTTCTGCCTGTTTGTCCAATGTAATGTTTATTACAGTTCTTGCAAGGTGTTTTGTAAGTGACATTAGTTTTGCTTGTTGTCATTATAAGGTCTTTCAAGTTCATTAGCTGCTGTTTTAGTGTGTTGGTGGGTTTGTGGACTACCATACAGGGTCTGAGTAGTCTGGCAGTCATTTTCAAGATGTCTTTGATGTAAGGGAGAGGGGCTAGGGTTTCTGGACGTGTTTTGTTTGCTTGTTTGGGTTTGTGGCTGAGGAATCAGTGGTCTATGTTCATTGTACCCATTCTTTTTAAATACAGTATATAGGTGATTTTCCTCTGTTCTTCATAGTTCCTCTATGCTGCAAGTGTGTGGTGGCTCATTGAAATAGTGTTCTAACGCAGCAGGTCTGGCAGCATCTGTAAGGAGATAAAAGGGCTGACAAAGGGTTAGTTAGACTTGAAATGTCAGCTCTTTTCTCTCCTTACAGATGCTGCCAGACCTGCTGAGATTTTCCAGCATTTTCTCTTTTGGTTTCAGATTCCAGCATCCACAGTAATTTGCTTTTAAGTTCTAATGCAGCTTCGTTTGTGGGTGTTGGGATGATTGCTTCCGTAGTTCACTGTTTGGTCTGTATGTGTTGTATTCCTTTTGACTAAGTGACACCGAAGGAGCAGCAACATATTTCCAAGTCAGGATGAAGTTAAAAATCGCGCAATACCGGGTTATAGTCCAACAGATTTATTTGGAAGTAGAAGCTTTCGGAACGTCGCTCCTTCATCAGGATGGTGAGTGGCTTGGAGGGGAAATTGAAGATCTTGGTGCTCCAATATACTGCCTTAGACAGTAGAGATCACAGTTTGAAATCTGCTGATGAAGGAACCTTGCGGAGATGCTCCAGGGTATCTGTAGATGGTATATACTGCTGGTGCTGTGCACTGATTATAGAGGATTTAGACTATAGATATGTTTTAGATGATGGATATGGTGTCAATAAAGTGGGCTGTTGTGTCCTGGATGGTGTTGAGCTTCCTGAGTGTTGGTGGAGCTACTTGGGGAGTATTCCATCACACTCCTGACTTGTACACTATATGTGGCGGATAGGCTTTGGCGAGTCAGGAGGTGAGTTACTCATTGCAGTATTCCTAACCTCTGATCTGCTCTTGTAGCCACTGTTTAAATGTGGGGAATCCAGTTTAGTTTCTGGTCAATGTTCCTGTGAGAGTGAAGGGCAAGGTTGGCAGGAATAGGGAATCTTGGATGACAGGAGTTATTAAGACTTTGACCAGAAAATAGCTGGGATCAAGGGAATCTCTGGAGGTTTACAGGGAATACAGGAACTTACTGAAGAAAAAAATCAGGAGGGTGAAAAAGGGGCACGAGATAGCCTTGGCTGAGAAAATTAGGATGAAGCCAAAGAGATTCTTTCAGTATAGTAAAGGAGAAAAAATAACTAGAGAGAGAATAGAACCTGTCAAGGACCAAAGTGGACATGTATGTATGGAACCATAGGAGATGGGTGAGGTCTTCAATGAATATTCCTCCTCTGTCTTTACCTTGAAGAATGTCCTGTCTCCATGCTGTAGGACTCCATGACTCTATGACTGCATGAGCGGGTAAGGATGGCAGATTTCTTTCCCTGAGGACCTTAGTGAACCAGATATGTTTTTCCAACAATCAACAATGGTTTTGTGGTTATCAGTAGATTCTTAATTCCAGATTTAATTTTTGATTGAACTCAAATTCCACAAGCTACCATGGCAGGATTCATCCCTAGAACATTAGCTGAGTTTCTGGATTAATAGTCCAGCGATAATACCACGAAGCCATCACCTCCCCATACGAAGTAGTGATCATAACATCATAAAATATAGAACATAGAACAGCACAGCACAGGAACAAGGTAAAAACAAGGACTGCAGGTGCTGGAAACCAGAGTCTAGATTAGAGTGGTGCTGGAAAAGCACAGCAGGTCAGGCAGCATCCAAGGAGCAGGAAAATCAACGTTTCATGATGAAGGGCTTTTGCCCGAAATGTCAATTTTTCTGCTCCTCAGATGCTGCCTGACCTGCTGTGCTTTTCCAGCACCACTCTAATCTCAGCACAGGAACAGACCATTCTGCCCATCATGTCTGTGCTGACCTCACCTGTGACTAAAGAGGACACAAAGCTCTCGGTCAAGGCCCCAGCAATCTCCTTTCTTGCCTCTCCAAATCTCCTCAGATATATCCCATCAAACCCTGGGGACTTAATTACCATACTGTTTTTTAAGACACCTGAAGTGGGAGATGGCACGGGGCAGGGTGACACTAGGCACATGAACACACAAAATGGCTACTGAGCCATCAGTTAGCCACTTGACACACAAGATAGCTGCTGGACCACAGTATGGAGACAGCAGGGCAAATACTTACACTGCCTGGGGCCACCAGAATGCCAGCACAATGCACTCACAACCTAGTTGATTAGTTTAAGGCAGGTGGGGGAGAGAATACACATGAGTAACGTACACTGCCTGCCGAAGTTTCTGGGTCAGGCTAACACATTTGGTAGAATTGCTAACAGCTTGATATGGACTCAATACAGAGTGATGTATTGCTCATGTTGTCCCCCTGTACAAGAAGGGTAGTAGGGAAATACTGGGCAAATACAGACCGGTGAGCTTGACATCAGTGGTGGGTAAGTTGCTGGAGAAGATACTGAGGGATAAAATCTATTTATATTTGGAAATGAATGGGCTTATCAGTGATAGGCAACATGGTTTTGTGCAGGGAGATAATGCCTTATCAACTTAAAGAGTTCTTCGAGGAAGTGACCAAGCTAATCGATGAAGGAAGATGTCTTTTACATGCACTTTAGTAAGACATTTGATGAGGTTTTCCATGGTAACCTAATAGAGAAAGTGAAGTTCCATGGTGTGCAAGGTGTTGTAGCTAGGTGGATAAGGAACTGGTTGAGCAACAGGATACAGAGGGTAGTAGTTGAAGGGAGTTTCTCGAAATGGAAGAAGGTGACCAGTGGTGTTCCACAGGGGTCAGTGCTGGGGCCACTGTTGTTTGTGATACATATAAATGATCAAAGTTTGTGAGAAGATTTGTAGCTCGGGTGCTCGTTGTTGTGGTTCTGTTCACCGAGCTGGAAATTTGTGTTGCAGACGTTTCATCCCCTGTCTAGGTGACATCCTCAGTGCTTGGGAGCCTCCTGTGAAGCGCTTCTGTGTTGTTTCCTCCGGCATTTATAGTGATTTGTATCTGCCGCTTCCGATTGTCAGTTCCAGCTGTCCGCTGCAGTGGCCGGTATATTGGGTCCAGGTCGATGTGCTTATTGATTGAATCTGTGGATGAGTGCCATGCCTCTAGGAATTCCCTGGCTTGTCCTATAATAGTAGTGTTGTCCCAGTCGAACTCATGTTGCTTATCATCTGCGTGTGTGGCTACTAAGGATAGCTGGTCGTGTCGTTTCGTGGCTAGTTGGTGTTCATGGATGCGGATCGTTAGCTATCTTCCTGTTTGTCCTATGTAGTGTTTTGTGCAGTCCTTGCATGGGATTTTGTACACTACGTTGGTTTTTCTCATGTTGGGTGTCGGGTCCTTCGTCCTGGTGAGTTGTTGTCTGAGAGTGGCTGTTGGTTTGTGTGCTGTTATGAGTCCTAGTGGTCATAGTAGTCTGGCTGTCAGTTCAGAAATGTTCTTGATGTATGGGAGAGCATTTTGGTGATAGTGACCACAACTGCCTCACATTCTACATAGCTATGGAGAAGGAGAGAAGCAGGCACAATGGGAGGATATTTAATTGGGGAAAAGGAAACTATGATGCTATCAGACGTGAGTTGGGAAGCATGGACTGGGATCAATTGTTCCATGGAAAGGGCACTATAGACATGTGGAGACTATTTAAGGAACAGTTGTTGCAAGTGATGCATAAATGTGTTCCTCTGAGACAGGCAAGAAGGGGTAAGATAAAGGAACCTTGGATGACGAGAGCGGTGGAGCTTCTCATCAAAAGAAAGAAGGCAGCTTACGTAAGGTGGAGGAAGCAAGAGTCTTGCTCAGCTCTAGAGGATTACAGGTGGGCGAGGAAGGAGCTCACAAATGGTCTGAGGAGAGCCAGGAGGGGACATGAAAAAGGCTTGGTAGGAAGGATTAGGGAGAATCCAAAGGTATTTTCCACGTATGTGAGGAATAAGAGAATGATCAAAGAAAGAGTAGGGCCGATCAGGGATAGCATAGGGAACTTGTGTATAGAGTCTGAGGAGGTAGGGGAAGCCCTAAATGAGTTATTTGCTTCTGTCTTTACTAAAGAAAAGGACCTTGAAGTGAATGAAACCATTCAGGAGGAGGTAAGCATGCTGGAATGGATAGAGATTGAGGAAGCTGATGCGCTGAAAGTTTTGACAAACATTAAGATTGACAAGTCGCCAGGACCAGAGCAGATTTGTCCTCGGCTGCTTTGGGAAGCGAGAAAACGTAATTGCTTCGCCACTTGCGAAGATCTTTGCATCCTCGCTCTCCACCGGAGTCATACCTGAGGACTGGAGGGAGGCAAATGTAATTCCTCTCTTCAAGACAGGAAATAGGGAAATCCCTGGCAATTACAGACCTCTGCAAGGTGTTAGAAAGGATTCTGAGGAATAGGATTTATGACCATCTGGAAGAGCATGGCTTGATTAAATGCAGTCAGCATGGCTTTGTGAGGGGCAGGCCATGCCTCACAAATCTTATTGAGTTCTTTGAGGATGTTACTAGACAAGTTGATGCAGGTCGAGCGGTGGATGTGGTGTATATGGATTTCAGCAAGGCATTCAGCAAGGTTCCCCATGGTAGGCTTGTTCAGAAGGTTAGGAGGAATGGGATACAGGGAAATGTAGCTGTCTGGATACAGAATTGGCTGGTTGACAGAAGACAGCGGGTGGTATTGGAAGGAATGTATTCTGCCCGGAAGTCAGTGGTGAGTGGTGTTCCACAGGGCTCTGTTTGTGGGCCTCGACTCTTTGTAATTTTTATTAATGACCCGGATGAGCGGATAGAAGGATGGGTTAGCAAGTTTGCAGACAACACAAAGGTTGGAGGTGTCTTTGACAGTATAGAGGACTGTTGTAGGCTGCAGCGTGACATTGACAGGATGCAGAGATGGGCTGAGAGGTGGCAGATGGAGTTCAACCTGGATAAATGCGAGGTGATGCATTTTGGAAGGTCGAACTTGAAAGTTGAGTACAGGATTAAAGATAGGATTCTTGGCAGTGTGGAGGAACAGCGGGATCTTGGGGTGCAGGTACATCGATCCCTTAAAATGGCCACCCAGGTGGACAGGGTTGTTAAGAAAGCATATGGTGTTTAGGCTTTCATTAACAGGGGGATTGAATTTAAGTGCCGTGAGATCTTGTTGCAGCTCTATAAAACTTTGGTTAGACTGCACTTGGAATACTGTGTCCAGTTCTGGTCGCCCTATTATAAGAAAGATTTGGATGCTTTGGAGAGGGTTCAGAGGAGATTTACCAGGATGCTGCCTGGAATGAAGGGCTTATCTTATGAAGAGAGGTTGACTGAGCTCGGACGCTTTTCATTGGAAAAAAGAAGGAAGAGAGGGGACCTAATTGAGGTGTACAAGGTAATGAGAGACATAGATACAGTTGATAGCCAGAGACTATTTCCCAGGACAGAAATGGCTAACACGAGGGGTCATAGTTTTAAACTGTTTGGCAGAAAGTATAGAGGGGATGTCAGAGGCAGGTTCTTTACGCAGAGAGTTGAGAGAGCATGGAATGCATTGCCAGCAGCAGTTGTGGAAGCGAGGTCATTGGGGATATTTAAGAGACTGCTGGACATGCGTATGGTCACAGAAATTTGAGGGTTCGTACATTAGGTTTACTTTACATGAGAATCAATGGTTGGCACAACATCGTGGGCTGAAGGGCCTGTTCTGTGCTGTACTGTTCTATGTTCTATGTTCTATGTATCTAACAAATTCTACCCTATCTAAGTCCCTGGCACTAAGGGGCACTCTCAGTTAAAATCATCCACCTCAACAACCGTGTTGTTTTTACATCTTTCCACGATCTGCTTATGTATCTGTTCCTCCATAGACTGCTAGTTATTGGGAGGCTTATATTATCAACCCATCATAGTGATTACTGTACATCTTTCCTGAGATCTACCAATATGGCCTCACTGATGAGTCCTCCAAGATGTCCTGTCTTAGTGCAGCTGTAACATTCTCCTCCATCAGTAATGTAACTCCCCCACCCCTTTACATTCTGCTCTATCACACTTGAAGTATCTAAACCCTGGAACATTGAGCTGCCGGTCCTGCCCTGCTCTCAGGCAAGTTTCTGTAAAGGCTACCATCATAGTTTCACGAATTAATCCATACTCTCAGCTCATCTGCCTTATCTGTTATAGTCGTTGCATTATAATAAATACACTTTAGTCTGCCAGTCCTGCCATGTTTATTGACCTGTTCTTCCCATTAGACTTACTTAACCTCGACCTTCTCCTCAAATACTGCTCTGGTTCCTGCACACCTGCCACACGAGTTTAAACCCTTCCGATTGGCATGAGCAAACCTTCCTGCCAGGATATTGGTGCCCCTCCAGTTTAGGTGCAAGCTGTCCTTCTTGTATAGATCCCACCTTCCCTGAAAGACCATCTCAATCATCCATACACCTGAAGGCCTCCCTCCCTCCTAATCAGCTCTTTAGCCACACATTCAACTTATTACCTCCCTATTTCTGTCCTGACTAGTACATGGGAGAGAGAGTAATTCCAAGATTACAGCCTTCGAGATCCTGCATTTTAACTTTCTACCTAAGTCCCTAAATTCTCTTTGCAGGACCTCATCTCTCTACCTGCCGATGAGAATGGTACCAATACGGACCAGGATCTCTGGCTGCTCACCGTCATCTTTCAGAAACCTGTGCCCACCCAGAGACATCGTGGAGTCTTCCTTACAGCCACAGAAATATCCATCTGTGTCCCTGACTCTAGAGTCCCCAATCATTAGTGCTCACCGACAGTTCAACCCTCCCTACTATACAACACAGCCAGTCATGGTACCCCTGATCTTCCTGCTGCTACTGCTGCTTTTCTCTAAGAGGCTATTCCTTCCAACAGTATCCAAAACAGTACAGGCTCATAGAGTCATAGAGGCCTACAGCACGGAGATAGGCCCTTTGGCCCAAACTAGTCGGTGCTGAACAATATGTCCGTACACGCCAACCCCTCCACTTGGTCCATATCCTTCTAATCCTTTCCTATCCATGTATTTGTCCAAATGCCTTTTAAATGTTGCTAATGTACCCGCCTCAATGACTTCTGCTGGCAGCTCATTCCATATGCGTACCACCCTCTGTGTAAAAAAGTTGCCCCTCAGACTTTGGAGTTCAGGTTCATAGTTCTTGAAGTGAAGTCACAGGAAGGTAGGATAGTGAAGAAGGTGTTTGGCATGCTTTCCTTTATTGGTCAGAGCATTGAGTATAGGAGTATAGGAGTTACGAGGTCATGTTGCGGTTATACAGGACATTGGTTAGTCCAGTTTTGGAGTACTCTGTGCAATTCCGGTCTGCCCTCCTTTGGAAGGATAGTGTGAAACTTGAAAGGGTTCAGAAAAGATTTAGAAGGATGTTGCCAGGGTTGGAGTATTGGAGCTAAGGGGAGAGGCTGAATAGGCTGGGGCTCTTTTACCTGGAGCATCGGAGGCTGATGGGTGACCTTATAGAGGTTTGTAAAATATGAGGGGCATGGATAGGGTAAATAGGCAAAGTCTTTTCCTGGGGATGAGGGAGTTCAGAACTAGAGGGCATAGGTTTAGGGTGAGAGGGAAAAGATATAAAAGAGACCTAAGGGGGCAACGTTTTCACGCAGAGGGTGGTGTGTACATGGAATGAGCTGCCAGAGGAAGTGGTGAAGACTGGTAAAATTACAACATTTAAGAGGCATCTGGAGGGGTACATGATTAGGAAAGGTTTGGAGGGATATGGGCTGGGTGCTGGCAAATGGGACTAGATTCGGTTGGGATATCTGGTTGGCATGGACTGGTTGGACTGAAGGGTCTGTTTCCATTCTGTACATCTCTATGACTCTTTGACTCTATGGTGCCCTCTAGTCCTCAATTCCCCAATCCTGGGGAAAAGACTGAGTGCATTTACCCTATCCATGCCTCTAATGATCTTCTACACTTCTACAAGATCCACCCTCAGTTTCCAATTGTCTAAAGAAAAAAGTCCTTGCTTGTCCAATCTTTCGCTATAACTCAGATCCTTGAGTCCTGAAAACATCCTTATAAATTTCTTCTGCACTCTTTCAAGCTTAATAACATGCTTCCTATAGCAAGATGACCAAAATTGAACACAGTACTCCAAGTGCAGCCTCACCAACGTCCTGTATAAGGGCAACATAACTTCCCAACTTCTATACTCAGTGCCCTGACTGATGAAGGTTGGTGTGCCAAAAACCTTTTTCACAGCCCTGTCTACTTGTGACTCCACTTTCAGAGAACCATGCACCTGTTCTTTGACACTGGCTGTTCCACGATCATCTTTCAGTCATGATGACAGTGTCAGGTTTTCCCAGAATTCTCTTGTGTCATTTCTCATTATCACCCTCTATTGATGGAGTTTAACATTGAGTGTGAGAAACTTGGGTTGGAAATAATTATGTTGAACTTAAGTAAGAGGAATTACAATGAATTAGCCAAAGTAAACTGGGCAAATAGTTTAGTTTAGCAGAGATGTCAGTAAACAAGCAGTGGCAGACATTTTAAGGAGGTATTTTATGTCTCTTAGCTAAGATACATGGCATTAAGGAGGAAAGATTCTTAGAGTTTAGGGGCACATGGTAGTTCAGTGGTTAGCACTGCTGCCTCACAGTGCCAGGGACCTGCCTTCGATTACAGCCTTGGGCAACTATCTGTACTGACTGAAATTTATAAGAATGAGAGGTGATCTCATTGAAACATCTGGGCCCCCTTAAAGGGCTTGACACATATTTCCCTTCATGTGAGAGTCTAGGACAAAAAGGCATTGTCTCAGAATAGAGAGACGCCAATTTAGAACATAGAGTAGAGAACATAGAAAAGTACAGCACCGTACAGGCCATTTGGCCCACGATGTTGTGCTGAGGATTAATCCTAATCTAAAATAAAATAACCTATTCACTGTTGTCTATTTGCATGTCCAGCAGTTGCTTAAATGCCCCTAATGACTCTGCTTCCACCACTATCACTGGCAACGCAATCTGTGCGCTCACAACTCTCTGTGTAAAGAACCTACCTATGATGTCTCCTCTATACTTTCCTCTTAACACGTTAAAACTATGACCCCTCGTGGCAGTCAATCCTGCCCTGGGGAAAAGTCTCTGGCTATTGACTCTGTCCATGCCTCTCATTATCTTGTACACCTCAGGTCTCCTCTCTTCCTCCTTCTCTCCAGAGAGAAAAGTCTGAGCTCAGTCAACCTGTCCTCATAAAACAAGCTCTCCAGTTCAGGCAGCACCCTGGTAAACCCCCTTTGCACCCTCTCCAAAGCCTCCACATCTTTCCTACAATAGGGCAACCAGAACTGGACACATTATTCCAAATGTGGTCTCACCAGGGTCTTGTAGGCTGCAGCAAAATCTCGTGGTCTTAAACTCAATCCCCCTGTTAATGAAAGCCAAAGCACCATATACTTTCTTAACAACCCTATCTACTTGGGTGGTAACTTTGAGGGATCTATGCACTTGAACACCAAGATCCCATTATTCCTCTACACTGCCAAGAATCCTGTCTTTAACCCTGTATTCAGCATTCAAGTTCAACCTTCCAAAATGCATCACTTTGCATTTATCCAGGTTGAAAGAGACTTTGTGGAGTGCCTCAGAGATGGATTCTTAGAACAGCTGGTGCTGGAGCTGACCAGGAAGAAGGCAATTCTGGATCTGGTATTATGCAATGAACCAGAATTGGTCAGAGTCCTCGAAGTGAAGGAGCCATTGGGAAGTAGTGACCATAATACATTAAGCTTCAATCTGCAATTTGAGAGGGAGAGGGTACAATCAGAAGTGACAATTTTTCAGTTGAATAAAGGGAACTATGGAGCTATAAGGGAGGAGCTGGCCAAAATTCAATGGTGCAATACCTTTGCAGGGATGACAGTGGAGGAACAATGGCGGATATTTCTGTGTATAATGCAGAAGTTGCAGGATCAGTTCATTCCTAAAAGGAAGAAAGATCCCAGGAGGAGGCAGGGGCGGCCGTGGCTGATGAGGGAAGTAAAGAA
>NC_057730.1:59071652-59074874 GCF_004010195.1 Chiloscyllium plagiosum | reverse complement strand
TAAGGTGAAGGGTGGAAGGTATAGGGGGGATGTCAGGGGTATGTTCTTTACCCAGAGAGTGGTGGGGGCATGGAATGTGCTGCCTGTGGGAGTGGCAGAGTCAGAATCATTGGTGACCTATAAGCGGCAATTGGATAGGTACATGGATAGGTGCTTAAGCTGGGACAAATGTTCGGCACAACATCGTGGGCCAAAGGGCCTGTTCTGTGCTGTATTGTTCTACGTTCTATGTTCAAAATTTCCTGCATCAAATTCCTCAATCTCGATCTGTTCAAGCCTGTTTCCCCCTCCTCAAAGTTCTTATTCATATAATAATGCACAGTACAGGCCCTCAGCTTTTGATGTTGTGCCAATCTTTTATCCTACTCTAAGATCAGAGGGCCTGTTCTGTGCTGTATTGTTCTACGTTCTATGTTCAAAATTTCCTGCATCAAATTCCTCAATCTCGATCTGTTCAAGCCTGTTTCCCCCTCCTCAAAGTTCTTATTCATATAATAATGCACAGTACAGGCCCTCAGCTTTTGATGTTGTGCCAATCTTTTATCCTACTCTAAGATCAGACAAACCTATATACCTTTCATTGTACTAACTTCCATGTGCGTATCCAAGAGTTGCTTAAATGTCCCTAATGTATCTGACTCTACTACCATTGCTGGCAGGGCATTCCACACACCCACCACTCTCTATGTAAAGAACCTACCTCTGACAGCTCCCCAGTACCTTAAAATTATGCCCCCTCATGATAGATATTTCTGCCATGGGAAAACGTCTCTGGCTATCCATTCTATCTATGCCTCTCAAAACCTTGTACACCTCTATCAAGTCACGTCTCATCCTTCTTCGCTCCAATGAGAAAAGCCCTAGCTCCCTCAACCTTTCTCCATAAGACATATCCTCCAATCCAGGCAGCATCCTGGTAAATCTCCTCTACACCCTCTCTAAAACATCCACATCTTTCCTATAATGAGGCAGCCAGAACTGAACACGATATTCCAAGTATGTTTCAACGGGGACTCTATAGAGCTGGAGCATAATTTTGCAGCTCTTAAACTCAATCACCCTGCTAATGAAAGCCAACAAACCATACACCTTCTTAACAACCCTATCAATCTGGGTGGCAACCTTGAGGGATCTATGGACATGGTCCCCAAGATCCCTCTGTTTCTCCACACTGCCAAGAATCCTACCTTTGATCTTGTATTCTGCATTCCAGTTCAACCTTCCAAAGTGAATGATTTCACACTTTTCCAGGTTGAACTCCATCTGCCACTTATCAGTCCAGTTCTGCATTCAGCCAATATCTCATTGCAACCTACAACAGCCCTCCACAATCCACCAACCTTTGTGTCATCGGCAAACCTACTAACCCATCCTTCTGCTTCCTCACCCAAGAGTGAGATGAGGATGAATTTATTCTCTCAGGGGTTTATTGGTCTTTGGAACTCCATGCCACAGAGAGCTGTAGGGGTCAATCCTCGTGTGTACTTAAGGCTGAGATGGATAGATTCGTGATCAGAAGAAGAATTGAGGATTACAGGGGAAGGGCAGGAACGTGGACATGAGAAATGTGCAATCAGCCATGATCCTATTGAATGGTGGAACAGGTGTAAGAGGTTGATTGGCCTAATCCAGGTCCAATTTCTTATTGGCCTTATGTTGCAGCTGTCTCCTTCCAGTGTTCTGATGGCCTGTAGGGGCGCTGTGTGTTTTAAGGGATTTTTCTCACCATCTGCCATTCTCCCTGCTTACCTGCTACTTCCTTCTCCATTAATTCATGTTTCCTTCAGAGGAGGCTGAACTGGTCAGGTACTCCTTTCAACATCCCCCTTTTTCTTTTCCATAAGCCTTTCCCTCCTTCTGACTGTGCTCGTTATAGCATGATAACTCGATATTCCTTCAATAACTCAATGTGAACTCTTTCCACCTTCTCCTCCACTTCAGGGGAAGTTTTCCCATAATAGGGGCACTGACATGTTCACCCCACTACCCCTGCTCCCCCACATCCCCCCCAAGCTCCCAGCCCCCACGATTATGTGAGCCTAGTTACCATTCTTCATGCTATGATGGCCTGCATTGTTACTGGTCTTTTTCTTTTAATTCAAATTCCAATCAGCAACTAACTCATGGAAAATATGCTATTTCAGATTTTTTTTTACCAACTATGTTATATTCTGACCAAGGAGGTATTGAGCGTTCCATAAACAATCATAGAATGATTTCACACTTGCATGAACAATTAGGTGACACCTAAAGTTGTAGATGGTGCAAACTGTCAACATTTGACTTGTTTCTGGTTAATTAACTGCACTGTGGTGAGATTTTAGAACAAGAACTTAGTTTGTAATCTTCACTTGAGGGTAAAGAAGATAAAATGGAATAAAGTTAATAGCAAACTAACATAAATATTATTAGACAAGAACTATTCAATGGAATAACTGATTATGGAAATAAAATTGCCAGCGAGGTAAATCAGAGAGTTATAAGACCAAAAAGATGTGGAGATTCAAGGTGGCTGCAGTCTGAACAGTCTGCTGTGTTGGGCTCTGTGCCACATCCCAGGCAAGGTGGGTTTTTACCTCCACCCCGCCATTAGTCACCCCTGAGGAAGGTTTGCAGCATAAAGTACGTAGAACACCGAGAGTTCCTTTAAATTAGGATTTGGAAGATCTGGAGCTGATATGAAGACATCTAAGGGAAAGGGACCTAGGGGAGTGCAGCAGGCAGGGCACTCCCTTACTATGTCGGGTATACCCACAGCTGTTACCTCGACTCTCGTGGTGGCACCCTTGAGTTCAGTGGAGCAACAGCATTTACTAATGGAGTTTGTAAAACTCAGTCAAAAAATCGAGGGAGCGTTGGACCCAATTACTGCCATGCTGACAAAGCATGAGCAGGAGATCTGGGTCTTAGATCAGTGCGTGGAGGCAGTGGAGTAGAGGGTCATGGCCTTGGAGGCTGTGACAGAGAGCTCCGAGGGGCGGGTCTGAACCTTGGAAGGCCAGTTTCAGGCCCTGCAGGAACAAGTAGATGACCTCGAAAATTGAACTGAAAATGTGTTGCTGGAAAAGCGCAGCAGGTCAGGCAGCATCCAGGGAACAGGAGAATCGACGTTTCGGGCATAAGCCCTTCTGCAGGAAGGCTTATGCCTGAAACGTCGATTCTCCTGTTCCCTGGATGCTGCCTGACCTGCTGCACTTTTCCAGCAACACATTTTTAAGCTCT
>NC_057730.1:59062295-59071578 GCF_004010195.1 Chiloscyllium plagiosum | reverse complement strand
TGCTGGAAAAGCGCAGCAGGTCAGGCAGCATCCAGGGAACAGGAGAATCGACGTTTCGGGCATAAGCCCTTCTTCAGGAAGGCTTATGCCTGAAACGTCGATTCTCCTGTTCCCTGGATGCTGCCTGACCTGCTGCGCTTTCCCAGCAACACATTTTCAGCTCTGATCTCCAGCATCTGCAGACCTCACTTTCTCCTCGACCTCGAAAATTGAGGTTGGTGAAAACATCTGCAGACCTTGGGCTTACCTGAGTGTGAAGAAGGTGAAAGCCTCGCTGATTTCCTCGAGAGGTGGCTTCCAGAGTTGCTGGGTCTAGAGATCGAGTTGGGCCGGGTGAGTGTGGAGCAGGCCTACCGTAGGCCGGCCCAGTGTCTCTGCCTGGCCCTAGTGCGACTTCAGCAGAAAAAAGTGTTAATAATAGAAACAGCCAGAAAACTGGGAAGAGATCCACAGGCTTTGGCTTATAAAGGTTCGAAAATAATGTTTTTTCATGACTTTTCTGGGGCCATAGTTAAGAAAAGGAAAACCTTTGATGATGTAAAGAAAAAATGAAGAGATTTAAACATTCAATACTCCCTGAGATACCCGGCAGTGCAAGTCTACAACTTCAACTCAGTGGAAAAACTTAAAGAATTTTTGAAGTTGATAAAATAATAGACTTTGGCCAAGGAGGAAGGAAGAAAAGAGTCTTTTTTTAGATTAGATTACTTATAGTGTGGAAACAGGCCCAACAAGTCCACACCGACCCGCCGAAGCACAATCCACCCCCCTACATTTACCCATTCACCTAACACTATGGGCAATTTAGCATGGCCAATCCACCTAACCTGCACATTTTTGGATTGTGGGAGGAAACCGAAGCACCCAGAGGAAATCCACACAGACACAGGGAGAATGTGCAAACTCCACACAGCCAGTTGCCTGAGGTGGGAATTGAACCCAGAACTCTAGCGCTGTGAGGCAGCAGTGCTAACCACTGTGCCACTGTGCCGCCCCAAACATATATTGTCCGTGTATGGACAATGGTATAATATAACTCCTTTTGTATTTCCTCTCTCTTTGTTCTTCTCCCTTTTGGCAGCTCGGGCTTCATAGGCTTATATTGCTTTGGTGTACAATCTGGTATGTTTTTTATTAAAACTGTTTGGAGGTTATTAGTTATTCTATTGTTCTGTTTTGCTGGATGAGGGGTGGTTATTCCTTTGGTGTAAAGATGTGTGGGGTTGAGATGTGGAGGGGGAGGGCTAGGCATCCATTGTTAACTTGTAGGAGTATGAATAACATTGTCTTTTTTCCCTTGCTTGGGTTTGGGGCGTGGCCTTAACTGGATGGTTGTGAGGTTGGGAGTGCTTGCCCCCTATGGGCAAGGGGGGGATGGGTGGGGAGTCTCTGGGAATTTGTGCTTTTTGTGTTTATTTGTTTAAGTTAGGAGTAGAGGTTAGTTTTTTAGTTTTGGTAGTGTTGGTAGGAATAGTCTTTAGATTTGATAAAGTCTGTTTTTTTCTCCACTCATTGCACATTGAATGGGTTTCTTCCTCTTGGGGGACTGCGGGCTGTAGTATGCGGTCATAGCTAGCGATCTGTTCAGGTGATACACCTAGAATTTAAAGGGGAGCCATTCCCCCATTAAAAGGAAAAAGATGCTCTCAAATCTTAGGAAGGGAAGGGTTGACATCGCTCTGTTGCAAAAGACACATTAGACTGATGGGGAACATCTGAAGTTACAGCAGGGGGAATACTATAGGGTATTCTTTTCCTCTTTTCATTCCAAAAGCAGAGGAGTTACCATACTGGTACGAATGAACCTCCCATTTCAGGTGACAGCTCAAATCAAGGATGTGTATGGACGGTTCGTCATTCTCAAAGGAGAAGAGTATGGCATCCTAAATGTTTACTATCCCCCGGTGCACCCTCTCAAATTTTTAGTTGATGCAGTCTTTAAATTAATGGCTCTTGGGGTGTGTGCCATACAATTTTAGGAGGGACTTTAATTGTCTCATGGTCCCTGGGGTAGACAAGATGCCAAGAGTAGGGTATGCCAACTGCCAACAGGATGACAACTGTTGGGTACACCTCAGCAGTCTAGACAGTTAGTGAACTTGTGTGAGGATTAGTGTGTGGGGTTAGTGTCTCCACCCAAATGGGAGGGACTTTATCTTTTACTCCAACCTGCACAAATGCCACACAAAACTCGATACGTTCTTTGTTCTGTCAGTTTGTTTAGACTTGGTGTTAGCCTGCAGAATTGAGAGAATAACTATTTTGGACCATGCGGCAGTATATTTGGATGTTAAGACCAAAGGAAGTGGAGTAGTCACGCGGCAATGGCACGTGGATCCATTTCTGTTGAAGGCTGATAACTTTGTACAGTATATCACAAGGGAGTTCAGGGCTTTTTGGGATGACAATCAGGGTATAGCCAGCAATCTATCAGTGCTCTGGAAGACCATCAAAGCATTCTTTAGGGATATGATTATTTCATACTCAGCAACAAGAAGGGGGCAGAGAGGAGAGCAGCAGCGGATGCTTAAGACCCGACTGAAGGCAGCCAAATCGGCATATTATACCAGACCATCCATGGTCAAATTGCAACAGGTCACAGCTCTCCGGGCTGCTCTGGTCTCAGTGCTCACACAAGTGGCGAAGAGCGTGGTCTTCTTTGCAAAGCAAAGGCTGTTTGAATAAGGGGATAAGCTGCGTAGATACCTGGCTTACTTGGCTAGGGAGAAAAATGTTCCACAGTCCATTGTGTCTATCAGGGAGAAAACTGGCAGTGTCACTCGTGAACTGAGGAAGATCAATGCCAGATTCTGGGAGTTCTATGCAGAGTTATACTGGTCGGAGGGCTGTGTGGATGGAACTGGGAGAATGAAATCCTTCTTTGAAGACTTGGATCTCCCCAGTATAAACACAGATCAGGCCTCCCTTTTAAATGTACCTCTGACAGTACAGGAGGGGCAAGAGGCGATAAGGCACCCGATCCAGATGGATTCCTGAGTGAATTTTACAAGGAATTCATACACATGTTAACTGAACCACTGCGGGAGATGTATAGTCATTCATATAGCCAGAACTGTCTTCCACCCTCTCCTAGGGAGGGCCTCGTCTCATTGTTGAATGTGGATTTTAAAATTCTATCAAAAGTGTTGACTCTGAGGTTGGAGAAGGTGCTGCTCGTTATTATAAAAGAGGACCAGACAGGTTTTATCAAGGGCCCCAGCTCCTCCAACAATATCAGGCGGGTGTTGAATAGGGTGCAAATATGTCAGCAGAGACTGATTCCGGGTTTGGTAGTCTCCCTGGATGCAGAAAAGGCTTTTGATCGGTGGAATGGTTGTAACTCTTTGATGTTCTAAATCATTCAGGCCTGGGAGGGGCCTTCGCCAGGTGGGTGGCAGTGTTATGCAGACACCCCAAGGTGGCAGTTATTACGAATGAGGTTAAATCGACCAATTTTGGTGCGGGGAGGGGCAGCCGACAGGGATGTCCCCTGTCGCCGCTGCTGTTTACCTTGGTACTTGAATCATTAGCAGAGGCTATCTGAAAAGACCCTGAAATAATTGCAACAATTGGTGGGAGTTGGGGAACACAAAATCATTCTCTATGCGGACGATGTCCTTTTGTTTTTGGCTAACCCTGAAAAGTCCATACCCCGGCTAATACAAAAGAATTAAATTATTTAGTAGCTTTTCGTGATACAAGATAAATTTCACAAAATCAGAAGTCATGCCCGTCGGGGGAGGAGGGGTGGGGGGAGGGGTGGGGCCGGAGGTGATAGTGGTGGTGGTGGTGGTTGGTGGAGGACGGAATGGAGTTTCTTTTTAAATGGTCATAGAAAGGTTTTCTCTATCTGGGAACTTTTATTACCCCTCACTTCTGGCAGCTGTACAGAGCAAACTTTGTACAGCTGTTTGAGACGATAAAGCAGGACTTGCAGTGATGGGAGGGACTGCCCATATCATGGCTTGGCCATGTAACCTTGATTAAAATGAATGTTCTCCCTCAGCTGCTATATCCTATGAGGATGCTCCTATTGTTATTACCCAAACGGGTGCTGCAGAGGTTTGCGGGATGGCTTGGATAATTTATTTGGTGCTGTAAGTGCCCCTAATTAAATTTACCAAGTTGTAACTTCCACAGGATATGAAGGGGGTGGGTGGACCTCCTAGATTTGAGGAGATATCAAATAGGCACACTGTTGTCATATGTAGGTGAGTGGGTACGTAATGACCCAAAGTCGATATGGCTTGATATGGAGGCCTCACAGGTGAAATGTCCCCTCATAAACTTACTGCTCATGGATAAGATTACGTCAGTAGTTGAGCACTGTGAAAGTCCCAGTATCATAAGTACGGTAAAAGCATGGAGGATAATGTGGCAGGGTGAAGGCAATTTGCTTAAGACTTCACCATTCATCCTGTTAGTGAGAGCCGCAGGATTTAGACTAGGGTCAATGGACGCCAGCTTTAGAGCATGGGAGGGTAAAGGAATCTCCTGTCTGGTAGACCTATTCGAGAGTCTTGATGTCTTTGAGCCAATTAGGTCAGAAATACAGAATCCTTAATAAGGACGTTTTCTGATATTTCCAAGTTAGGGATTACATACAGAAGAAGAAGACCATGCTCTTAACACAGCCCTACAAGTCAGACATAGAACGTAGAGTACTCCAATGCAGGAGGCGCTCTCTCAGTTAGTACCATATATAATCTGCAGAGAGGGAATACCCCAGAGGATATGGAAAGACTCCATGAGACTTGGAATCAGGAGTTAGGGGAAGAAATCTCACCGGAAATGTGGATGGATACATGGGGGGATGTAAAGAAGATTTCAATATGCAATAAAGCACAAGTGATGCATTTGAAGTCTTCCACAGGGCCCATATGGCAGCAGAGAGGTTAGCAAAGTTTAAGAAAGGATCTTCCCCGAAATGTCCCAAATGTAAAAACAGTATTGGCACTCTTTCATTGCTTTTGGTCCTGTTACAAGATCTGTGGACACTGGGGGCCACAGTGAATGAGCTGGAGAGGATCCTGAGAATGGAAGTTAAGGAGGATCCAGTGTCCCTCCTTTTGAGGCTACTGAATTTTGGGTGAGCATGGGAAGAGATTATGCAACATTCTTACACACTGTGCGAAGAAAAACATCCTAATGAATTGGATTTCAAAAAGGCTTCCAGATCTTGTACGGTGGCGGAGACTTGTGATGGAGCACGTCCCTCAGGATTACCAGACGGGTACGGTGCACCACAGAACAGAGCAATTTTATGAGACATGGCAGTTCTTTCTAAATTATGATTTGGAGATGCCGGTGTTGGACTGGGGTGTACAAAGTTAAAAATCACACAACACCAGGTTATAGTCCAACAGGTTTGATTGGAAGCACACTAGCTTTCGGAGCGATGCTCCTTCATCAGGTGGTAGACCATTGGAAATAGGAAAAGGGAACAGGAGCAGGCCATTCGGCCCCTCAAGCATGCTCTGCCATGCAATAGGATCATGGCTGATCTGATATTCCTCACGTCCACTTTCCTGCCCTTTCCACATAACCCTTGATTCCCCGACAGATCAAAAATCTATCTCGCTCAGCCGTAAATATACACATAATTTATCAGCTTAGGTTGCATCAGTCTTCAGTCCCATTCTGTTTGTCAACTGTGTGAAATTTCAGAGATCTAAGGGAAGTGTTCTACAGGGGCAGTCCAACTGGAACTGATGGAAACCACAACATTCAATAGATTTTCATCCAAAATAAAAGTCTTATTTGTTGATACCAAATTGTAACACCTAGAGGCATTATGTTCAATGTATCTAATCTGGGATGATTTATTGGATTAAGGACTAATGTAAAAGGATGCATTAGAATATCATAAACAATTCTTCTTCCAACAAATTTAATGCTGCATAATTACCTAAATTAAATTGGGGTGGCACGGTGGCTCAATGGTTAGCACTGCTGCCTCACAGCACCAGGGTCCTAGGTTCAATTCCAGCCTTGGGCAATCTGTCTGTGTGGGGTTTGCACATTCTCCCTGTATCTGTGTGGGTTTCCTCCCACAGTCCAAAGATGTGCAGGTAGGTGAATTAGCCATGCTAAATTGCCCATAGGTTAGGTGCATTAGTCAGAGGGAAATGGGTCTGGGTGGGTTACTCTTCGGAGGGCTTGTTGGGCCAAAGGGCCTGTAGGAATCTATTCAAATTGAACACCTTAAATTGTTACATTTAATTGCATGTGAATAGTTGAGCTTGATGAAATTAATAATTAACTTTAAATGCATCAAAAGATGACATTGAGGAACAGTATTTAGGCCAGATCATTGTGTTCGAAAAGTTCTGAATTATGTTGATTCTTATTTTTAACAAAACACATGAGATCTAATTGTTCTTCATAAATATGTAGATACAATTTTTAAAAAGCTAACCAGAAATAAACACATAAATAAATAACAGCAAAATACTGTGGATCCTGCAAATACAAACAAAATCAGAATTTACTGGAGAAGCTCAGAAGGTCTGACAGTATCTGTAGAGCCTGATATGACTCTTCATCAGAACTGGGGAAAGTCAGACTAGACTCAAAAGTTAACTTTGTTTGCTAATAATTGCACAATGTTCAGCACCACAAATACTGAATCAATCCATACTCAAATGCAGCAAGATCTGGACAATATCCAGGCTGAAAAGTGGCAAGAAACGTTCATACCACACCAATGCCAGGCAATGACCATTTCAGCAAGACACTGACATTCAATGGTGTCACTATCACTCCCCATTATTAATATCCTGGGTTAGGATTAGATTGATGAGAAACTCAACTTGATTCATCACATAAATATAGCGGCTACAAGAGTAGGTCAGAAGCTGTGAATACTGCAACAGCTATCTCCTGACTTCCCAAAGCCTGTCCATCATCTACAAGGCACAAGTCAGGATTGTGATAGAATACCCCTCACTTGCCTGGATGAGTGCAGATCCAACAACACTCAAGAAGGATTAATTTATTTGACATGTAAAAGACTTTACATGGAATGAAGTAGACAGTACAGTAACCCAAGTGTTTAGTGTGTGTACAATTTGCAAACCCACAGGAGACAAACTGGCAAGCAGAGTTGCAACATGGTTTACAGATCACACATGGAGTTGTTAAATGTGAACCTTCTTAAAGGAAAGGACCAAATATAACTGATTCATCCTGAAGCTGCAGTCTCTGAGCATGTGCAAATTGAGCTGAACATTGTACAATCATTGGCAAACATCATTATTTCTGACCTTATGATGGAGGGAAGATAACTTGTTGAAACAGCTGAAGATGGTTTGGCCTAAGACGCCCCCCTGAGGTATTCATGCAGAGATGTCCTGGAACTGAAGTGACTGGCCTTCAACAACCACAGTCACTTTTCTATTTGTTAGGTCTGACTTCAACCAGTGGAGAGTTTTCACTTGATTTCCGTTGATTCCAATTTTGCTGGGGATCTTTGCTGCATGGTCAAAGGTGTCAAGGTCTGTTACTCACATCTCCCCTCTGGAATTCAGTTCTTTTGTCCATGTTTGAACCAAGGCTGTAATGAGGTCAGGAGCTGAGTGGCCCTGGTGGAACCCAAACTGGGTGGCGCTGAGTAGGTTATTATTGAGCAGTTGCTACTTGACAACTGGTTGAGTTGAAGTTGTCCTCCTTTTTGTTGACAGGATATACATGGGCAATTTTCCATATTGTTGGGTACATGCTAGTGTTGTAACTATATTGGTACATCTTAGCTATGAGTGTAACAGTATAAATCGCAAGTCCTTGGGACTATTTCTAGAATGATGTCAGGCTCATAACTTTTGCACTATCCAGTGTCACCAACTATTTCTTGATATCACGTAGAGTGAATTGAATTGGCTGAAGACTGGTATCTGTGATGCTGCAGACCATTGGAGGAGGCTGGAATGGATCATCCACTTGGCATTTCTGGCTGAAGATTGCTGCGAAAGCTTCAGCCTTATCTTTTGCACTGATGTGCTGGAGTCTTCCATGATTGAGGATGAGGATATTTGTGGAGCCTCCTCCTTCAGTCAGTTATTTAATTGTTCACCTCCATTCATGATTGGATGTGGCAGGACTGCAACCAACTTCCAAGTCAGGCTTCATAAACAAATATCATATTGTTTGTTGTATTTTGTTTCAAACAAGCTGCTGCTTACAGTTCAAAGCTCTCAGCTCTAAACCAAAAATGATTTTAAAATTTTCAAAATCATTGACAGTTCTAACAATTTAACTTTTGATGGCAACTGCACAGCTAGCCAGAATTGTGTGCAAATATTGTGAGGGTATCCTAATACATTTCAATCTCCAAACAGTATTAAGCTCCAAAAATCGATGAGAATGATGGTTCATCAGAGGAGTGCAGTTAGAGAGAGCCAAGTTATTGGCACCAGCTAATGGTAATGAGAGAATACCTTTGAGGCATTACAATTCATTTCTTGTATTGTAATCCATAAAACCAATAAGATGTAGGAGCAGTAGTAGGCCATTCATCCCATCGAGACTGCTGTGCCATTCAGTAAGATCATGGCTGATCTGATAATCCTCAACTCCACTTTCCTGCCTTTTCCCTATAACACTTGATTCCCTTGAAGGTTGTTCTAGTATAACGTGCATTTCGTTAACACGAACTGGCTATAACACAATTGACAAATTGTAGACACTGTTTAGGTAACTGTTTCTACTGAATGGGTTTAGCAATTTTCCATAGCGCAAGGTCACAGAGGAATGCAACTGTTGCATAATAGCAGAAAAACCTGTACTGATTAAAAATCTGTTTGTCTCAGCCTTGAATATACTCAACGACACAGCCTCAACAGCTTTCACTGACAAAGAATTCCACAGAATCATTACCCTCCGAGAGAAGAAATTCCTTCTCGTCTCTGTTTTAAATGGATGACCCGTTATTATGAGATGATGCACTCTGGTCCCAGACTGTCCCACAAGGGCAAACTACCTGCCCACATCTACCCTGTCAAATCCTCTAAGAATTGTGTACATTTCAATGAAGTCACCTCTCATTCTTTTGAACTCTAATGAGTATAGGCCCAACCTACTCAACCTGTCTCATAAGAAAATCCCTCCATACTCCAGGATTAACTGAGTAAACCTTCTCTTAATTGCCTCCACTGGGACTAACTGGGATTAACTGAGTAAACCTTCTCTGGACTGCCTCCACTGGGACTAACTGGGATTAACTGAGTAAACCTTCTCTGGACTGCCTTCACTGGGACTAACTGGGATTAACTGAGTAAACCTTCGA
>NC_057730.1:59057097-59061681 GCF_004010195.1 Chiloscyllium plagiosum | reverse complement strand
CAGCAGTTCAGGCAGCATCCGAGGAGCAGTAAAATCGACGTTTCGGGCAAAAGCCCTTCATCAGGAATAAAGGCAGAGAGCCTGAAGGAGAGTCGTGGCTCCAGAAGCAAAGGTAGCAATAAAGAGGTGATAATGATAGTCCATAGAGAGATTATAGGGAGATTAGGAGCTGTGAATGGCCAAGGCTGAAGCCAGTGCTATGTGACAAAATATGTGGGAGATGGAGGGGGCATGGGTGAAGCAGAAGCAAAATGCTTTCTATTTATATGTTTGTGTTTTTTTGGGTCAGTGATGTCATTTCCTGTGGTGATGGCATTTCCTGTTCTTTTTCTCAGGGGATGGTAGATGGGGTCTAACTCGATGTGTTTGTAGATAGAGTTCCGGATTGTGGCCCCAGCACTGATCCCTGGGGCATACCACTAGTTACAAGCTTTTTTTCCTGAATGTACCTCTAGATCATAGAACATAGAATATTACAGAGCATGACAGGCCTTTCGGCCCTCGATGTTGCGTCGACCTGTGGAACGAATCTGAAGCCCATCTATCCTACACTATTCCATTTTCATCCATATGTTTATCCAAAGACAATTTAAATGCTCTTAAAATTGGCAAGTCTACTACTGCTGCAAGCAATGCATTCTACGCCCTTACTACTCTCTGAGTAAGAACCTACATCTCACATCTGACCTATATCTATCACCCCTCAATTTAAAGCAATGTCCCCTTGTGCTAGCCATCGCCATCACTGTCCACCCTATCTAATCCTCTGATTATCTTGTATGTCTCTATTAAGTCACCTCTTAACCTTCTTCTCTCCAATGAAAACAACCTCAAATCCCTCAGCCTTTCCTCATAAGACCTTCCCTCCATACCAGGTAATATCCTGATAAATCTCCTCTGCACCCTTTCCGATGCTTCCACATCCTTTCTATAATGCGGCAACAGAACTGTACGCAATACTCCAAGTGCAGCCAGACCAGAGTTTTGTACAGCTGCAGCATGACCTCATGGCTTCAAAACTCAACCCCTCTACCAATGAAAGCTAACACACCATACGCCTTCTGAACAACCCTATCAACCTGCTCATCCACACTACCAAGAATCTTATCATTAGCCCAGTACTCTATATTCCTGTTGCTCCTTCCAAAGTGAAACACTTCAAACTTCTCCACATTGAATTCAATTTGCCACCTCTCAGCCCAGCTCAGCTGCTTATCTATGTCCCTCTGTAACCCGAAACATCCTTTCACAATATCCAAAACTCCAAGGACTTTAGTGTAATCCGCAAATTTACTAACCCATCCTTCTACATCCTCATCCAGGTCATTCATAAAAATGACAAATATCAGTGGTCCCAAACAGATCCTTGTGGCATCCCACTAATAACTGAACTCCAGGACGAACATTTCCCATCAACCACCACCGTCTGTCTTCTTACAGCTAGCCAATTTCTGATCCAAACCGCTAAATCACTCTCAACCCCATGCCTCTGTATTTTCTGAAATAGTCTACGCTGGGGAACTTTATCAACCGCTTTATTCTCATCCTCCTATTTGGTCACCTTCTCAAAGAACTCAATAAGATTTGTGAGGCATGACCTACCCTTCACAAAACCATGTTGACTAACCCTAATCAAATTATTCCTTTCTAGATGATTATAAACCCTCTCTCTTATAACCTTTTCCAACCCTTTACCCATAACTGAAGTAATGCTCACTTGTCTATAATTTCCAGGGTTGTCTCTACTCCCCTTCTTGAACAAGGGAACAACATTTGCTATCCTCCAGTCTCTGGCACTATTCCTGAAGACAATGACAACATAAAGATCAAGCTCTGCTTCCCAGAGAATCCTAGGATAAATCCTATCTGGCCCAGGGGACTTATCTATTTTCATACTTTCCAAAATTGCTCACACTTCCTTATGAACCTTAATCCTGTCTAGTCTAATAGCCTGTATCTCAGAATTCTCCTCGACAACATTGTCCCTAAGCTCAACTCTGTCTTCAATTATAAAACAACGATGCTGCCAGATCTGCTGTGTCTCTCCAGCAATTTCTGATTTTGTCTCTGCCTTCTTTTAGCTTGTCAATTTCCATGCTAATATACTGTCTCCTACATCACAGGATCTTATCTTTCTTATTAAGTAGCTTAATGTGTCGTCCCTTATCAAACCCCTTTTGGCAAACAAACACATTACATTTACTGCTTCCCCTTTGTCGATCTGTTGATACCCCATCAAAGAGGGGTCTACATGGAGTTACTTCCTGTTATGTACGATATAGTGACTCTTTAAGTTGGATGATCTAAATTTCTGAGCACCCACTGCACACAACATATGATGCTTATCTGTGTAATGATCTAATTGGTTTTAAGTCATGCTGTTGAAATGAGTTCTATATCCTGTATTAAAACAAAAGGCAGCCACTTGGAGTTCAAAGCATGCGCCCAAACCTAGCTGGCTAATTAGATTAAGGTTAGGGTTAGGGATTCCCAAGTTTGGATTCTCAGGAGGCCATGTACCACCCGGAAACCTGGGATTAAGTGGCCCAGTTTCCAGGCCAGGCAGGGGTAAGCATCACATTACTTTAATTCAAGTTTCACAAGCACATTAAGCTAAACATAAGCATAAAAGGAAAGAGGTTGAGTAAAGTATAAAGGGCTGACTGACAGCAATAGATCTACAGATGATTCAATTCATTTGCTATTAATTATTAATACACCACCTTTAACCACAAAGCTGCACCTACTTTGAAAATGTCAAAACTTCTTTGAGGGCAACATGATGCAATTCTATCACTGTAATTTATTTACGTCAGTTACAAGTGAAATCCATGCAATTTTGTCAATCACTTTGGATCTATCCTTAATTCATATACCCAGACAAGATGTAAATAGGAGCAATGTAAAGTACTTTCAATCAGTAATTGGACACTGTATAGTTTATGATGACACAACTGCCACATTTTCCTACAACGTTTCGTTGATTAGAAAGCACTCCAGATGCACCACCATTTGATTCTACATCAGCCGCCACTCACTTAAAAAGCAACAACAGGGGGAGTTTTTGCAGAGCTCTTCCTGCTTCTCCATTGCTAGCAGTTTACTGGATTTCCCTTTTTGTGTGTCTCTTTGACTAATTCATTCCTAAACATTCATAGTATCATTCACCAGGGATGGCACAGTGGTTAGCACTGCTGCTTCACAGTGCCTGAGACCTGGGTTCAATTCCACCATTGGGTGACTGTCTGTGTGGAGTTTGCATATTCTCCCCATGTCTGTGTAGGCTTCCTCCCATGGTCTAAGATGTATAGGTTAGATGGATTGGCCATGCTAAATTACCCATAGTGTCCAGGCATGTGTTAGCTAAATGGATTAGTTATGGGAAATGCAGAATTATAGGGTAGGGAGATGGGATATTCTTTGGAGGGTTGGTATGGGCTGAATGGCCTCTTTATGCACTGTATGAATTCTGTGAAGCTGCTGCACTTTAAAATAATTGTTGTTATTGTGGCAAAATGCTTTTAAAATATATGCATGTCTATGAATAACACTGGTGCAGAATAGAATTCCTACAGTGTGAAAGCAGGCCATTCAGCCCATCAAGTCTGCACCGCCCCTCTGAGCAGCATCTCATCCAGACCTATCCCTGTAACCTTGCGTTTCCCATGGCTAATCCACCTGGCCCACAGATCCTTGGACACAACGGGGCAATTTAGCATGGCCAATCCACCTAACCTGTACATCTTTGGACTGTGGGAGGAAACCAGAGCACCCAGAGGAGACACATGGAGAATGTGCAAATTTCTGGGTGAAATCAAACCTGGATCCCTGTGCTATGCGGCAGCAGTACTTACGATCGTGCCACCCAGTGTGATTTTCAATTTCCCGGGTGGATGGCTGTTGATCCAGGGGGTACAGGTTGACCTGAAATGTAAATATCAGAGTTCAAGGACATCACCTGAACTGTGGCATGGAGAGAGAAATTGTTCCTGGTGATAAACCCACCAGAGGAACACTAGAGTAGCAGCATGATCAGAAGCTGATGATTGTGTTGTGAATGCTTTTATTCTTTGCAAGGATTTCTTCGAGTAGAGTCATAGAGATGTACAGCATGGAAACAGACCCTTCGGTCCAACCTGTCCATGCCGACCAGATATCCCAACCCAATCTAGTCCCACCTGCCAGCACCCGGTCCGTATCCCTCCAGACCCTTCCGATTCATATACACATCCAAATGCCTCTTAAATGTTGCAATTGTACCAGCCTCCACCACATCCTCTGGCAGCTCATTCCATACACGTACTACCCTCTGCATGAAAAGATTGCCCCTTAGGTCTCTTTTATATCTTTCCCCTCTCGCCCTTAAACCTATGCCTTCTAGTTCTGGACTCCCCGACCACAGGGAAAAGACTTTGTCTATTTATCCAATCCATGCCCCTCATAGTTTTGTAAACCTCTATAAGGTCACCCCTCATCCTCCAACGCTCCAGGGATAACAGCCCCAGGCTGTTCAGCCTCTCCCTGTAGCTCAGATCCTCCAACCCTGGCAACATCCTTGTAAATCTTTTCTGAACCCTTTCAAGT
>NC_057730.1:59033408-59055418 GCF_004010195.1 Chiloscyllium plagiosum | reverse complement strand
GGCAAGCTCACATCTCAGAGGTCCGACGACGGAACCCCGAGTCCATACAAACTACTGATAAATTCAGGGACACCCTCAGGAAATATCAGGAGCCAGAGCAAGCCCCCATCCCACATTTGGCTGAGGTCTTACGGGAGCTTAGGACCCGGGTAGGACACTCAGTGAAGTTGTATCACCAGTTGCAGTCGCATGTAAAGAACTTAGAGGAGGACACAGACACAGCTCTGCAGTCCCAGGGGTGGGCGGAGAGGATGTGGGATTGGGGCCTGAACGTAAACATCCATCCCTGGATCCGAATCATCTCGCACACCATTGTAGGCATACAGTTACTGCTGGCTCTGGCCTGGCTCCTGGTGACGTGTCATTCATGCCGCCAGCACAAGAAACGAAAGGCCAGGAAGACCATGCTCCACGCCATCGACTCCTGGCGGGCGATCAGACACCATGAGCTCACAGGGCTCGAGTTAATGTGACCTTCTCCTGGGACTATCCAAAGGCCCCATGACTGCAGCATGACGGCCGGCGGAATGTACCGGGCGAAGAGCCGACTTTTAAAATATCGGCATCGGGGGTGTGGACGTGTCCAACCCCTTGCCGAAAGGGGGGACTGCAAGCGGGCATCAGAGCCGCCCTGCTTTTGTCACGGGACAATGCCTACATCAGGAAACTATAAGAATTCATTTTGTGTTTTAAACAGCAGTCGCAGCTTAAAACCCACAGAACTCAGCAGCTGCCGGTCCGCCCACGTGACCGGGAGATAGGAGAAGAGGACAGATCAAATCCACACGAGACCAACACAACCCATGACTCATAGACCAAAACTCCGGAATTAATTAATATGGAAACCCATCTCCTAATCACATCAAGAGACTGACTGAAACACACCCATACCCATCGATATGGAACCACCCTGACACAAAGGACAGGCATCCACCAGACAGGAACGGACAGACCAATACACACCAACACCCCAAGGGAACAAAGGGGGGTGCTAGCCCCTGCCCTCACAGAGAGAGACAAGCAGATAATACCCGGACCCGTTTTACATAAACCAATTAGCACCCTATTGTGCGTGCTCTGCAACTCTCCTGGGACGGCAGGAAATATACTATGTGCACCTACTCCAGTGATGATGGGGAACTATCATCCCATTCATCCTCAAATTCCACACATCCTGACAACTAAAAGTATATAATATGTAGCTGCGCGCGGGAACAGGAGAGCAGCCGAGATTCGGACTTCGGTTGGTCTCTGCCGGCGTTACTGTAGCAATAAATGTTACCGATTGTTGAACCGCACTCTGGGCTCGGACTGATATTATTTCATCCGCGCTAACACCACAAAAGACTCCTTCCCTAGGTGCCGACCTCTCTTACCCTGCCTGGAGTTAACCCATCTATGTGACTGTATCTGAGACTTTCCCCCCTTTCTATAACTGCCATCCATCACATACAGTTGCTGTTGCAAATTCCTCATCGCTTCTATCTGTCTCTCCAACCCGATCCACTCGATCTGATAAGATTCGCATCCAACAGCATTTATGGCAGATATAATCCGCAGTAACCCTTAAACTCTCTTTAAACTCCCACATCTGACAAGTACATATCACTGCAAAGGCCATTTTTGCTCCTTCACAGTCTACAGTAGAATTCATTGCTCTTTCTCCGACTTTTTATTTCTTTTGGAAGTCCAACTCCAGCTTTTGTATTTCAAGTTACTTTAATATTGGCACAATTATCATTGTGATGTAGGGCTTTTGCCCGAAACGTTGATTTTCCTGTTCCTCGGATGCTGCCTGACCTGCTGTGCTTTTCCAGCACCACTCTAATCTAGTCACATGACACCTGTTCAACAGATTTACTTGAAATTGCAAGCTTTCAGAATGCTGCCCCCTTGTCAGGTAAAGTGTAGAGCGTCACATAGGCACAAAATCTTTAGCGGAGAGATCAAAAGGTCATATGAATGATGTGAATGGAGTGTGAACAGATTGAATAAGTAGACTCTGCAGGTGAACAAAAGTATCAGGTAGTGTGAGTAAAGTGTCAACAGCTGAATAACAAGTGAAGGGATGACCTATAATCTGATTAATTGAGGCAGGGAGATAATTACAAAAAATCAAAAATAAGGTAGTGCTGGAGACAAACCAAATGACTGGAATAACATGATAGGTATGAGTCACATGCTGAGGGTCTAACCAAAGTAAGTAATTCAAAACTGTACGAATTAATTAAGGTAGAAAGATCAAAGCAATTTCTCAAGATGATGGTATCCAAACAGGACAGTAAGGAAGATTTTACCGATACAGAACAGTGTGGTGAGGTCACATGTGGTATGACATGAACCCAAGGTCACGGTTGAGGCTGTCTTCATGGGTAGGGAACTTAGCTATCAGCTTCTCTCAGTGATTCTGTGTTGTTGTGTATCTTGAAGGCCACCTGAAGATTGGAGCTGAATACCCTTGACCACCGAAGTGTTCCCTGACTGGGAGGGATCATCCCTGTCTGACGATTGTTGCACTGTGTCCATTCATCCATTGTCATAGTATGTGCTTGGTCTTACCAATATACCATGCCTTGGGGCATCCTTTCCTGCTGAGTATGAGGTAGACAATTTTGGCCGAATCACAGGAGTACCTGCCATGTAGGTGGTGGGTGGTGTTCCCACGTGTGATGATAGTATCAATCTCGTTGATCTGATATGTCTTTCAGAGGTTCTCATGGCAGGCTTGTACGGTGTTGTGGTCCATGTTGTCCAGAAGGCTGGGTAGTTTGCTGTGAATAACACCTCTGTTATGCCATTTGTTCCTGTTACTATTTCCTGCTTTGGCCTTCACTCATCAAACAGTTGCAATCCGACCCATCTTAAGGCAATTGAAGAGTTTGACATTTCTGTATGGACATTTTCTGGCATGTTGCCATGATATGAACTCATTAAGCTGCTGGGCTCCTTGCTGAGGTATTTGGATCATTGATAATCACGGCTGAGGTGCCGGAAGACTGGACGTTGGCTAATGTGGTACCACTATTTAAGAAAGGTGGTAAGGACAAGCTAGGGAACAATAGACCATGAGCCTGACATCGGTGCTGGGCAAGTTGTTGGAGGGAATCCTGAGGGACAGGATTTGCATGTATTTGGATAGGTAAGGACTGATTAGGGATAGTCAACATGGCTTTGTGCGTGGGAAATCATGTCTCACAAACTTGATTGGGTTTTTGAAGAAGAGTGGTAGACGCGATCTATATGGACTTCAGGAAGGCGTTCGACAAGGTTCCCCTTGGGAGACTGGTTAGCAAGGTTGGATCACATAGAATAAAGGGAGAACTAGCCATTTGGATACAGAACTGGTTCGAAGGTAGCAGACAGAGGGTGGTGGTGGAGGATTATTTTTCAGACTAGAGGCCTGTGACCAGTGGAGTGCCAGAGAAAGTGAGGACTGCAGATGCTGGAAATTAGAGTCAAGAGTGTGGTGCTGGAAAAGCACAGCAGGTCAGGCAGCATCCGAGGAGCAGGAGAATAGACGTTTCGAGCATAAGCCCTTCATCAGGAATGATGGAGTGCCACAAGGATTGGTGCTGGTCCATTGCTTTTTGTCATTTAGATAAATGATTCGAATATGGACATAAGAGGTATCGTTAGTAAATTTGCAGATGAAACCAAAATTGGAGGTGTAATGGACTGCGAAGAAGGTCACCTCAGAGTACAAAGGGATCTTGATTGGATGGGTCTATGGGCTGAGGAGTGACAGGTGAAGTTTAATTTAGATAAATGTGAGATGCTGCATTTTGGAAAGGCAAATCAGAGCAGCACTTATACTCTTAATGGTCAGGTCATAGGGAGTGTTGCTGAACAAAGAGACCTTGGAGTGCAGGTTCATAGCTCCTTGAAAGTGGAGTCGCAGGTAGATAGGATAGTGAAGAAAGCGTTTAGTATGCTTTCCTTTATTGGTCAGAGCATTGAGTACAGGAGTTGTGAGGTCATGTTGTGAACATTAGTTCGGCCACTTTTGGAATATTGTGTGCAATTCTGGTGTCCCTCCTATAGAAAGGATCTTGTGAAATTTGAAAGTGTTCAGAAAAGATTTACAAGGATGTTGCCAGGGTTGGAAGGTTTGAGCTATAGGGAGAGGCTGAATAGGCTGGGGCTGTTTTCCCTGGAGTGTCGGAGGCTAAGGGGTGATCTTATAGAGGTTTATAAGATCATTAGGGGCATGGATAGGGTAAATAGACAGACGTTTTCCCTAGTTCTTATTCCAGAACTAGAGGGCATAGGTTTAGGGTAGAGGGGAAAGATTTAAAAGGGACCATAAGGAGATTAAAACATGGTGAAACTCCATGTAAATTAGATTACTTACAGTGTGGAAACAGGCCCTTCGGCCCAACAAGTCCACACCGACCCGCCGAAGCGCAACCCACCCAGACCCATTCCCCTACATTTACCCCTTCACCTAACACTACGGGCAATTTAGCATGGCCAATTCACATACCCTGCACATTTTTGGACTGTGGGAGGAAACTGGAGCACACCCATGCAGACATGGGGAGAATGTGCAAACTCCACATGGAGAGTCGCTTGAGGCGGGAATTGAACCCGGGTCTCTGGTGCTGTGAGGCAACAGTGCTAACATTATTCAATCCCTTAAAATCCTATCAACAATAATCCAAACACCTCCCAATCTAGTGAGAATGTGTCTCATTTACATTCATGTCTTGATTGAATTCTTCTCTGGTTTTCCTCTTCTTTGCCTTTTCAAAAGCTCCAATTTCCCTGCTGTAACATGTCCTTCAGGACTTGACAATGTTCCAGATGGATTCTCCAAACATGACAAGTGGCAGAATTACTCACCAATCTCTCCGTGAGTTCACTGATCCCAAACACTGAAGCTACTGTGGCCATTAAGTTTTAAAATTAATTCTGTATTTAACTGTTTTTCATGAAACAACATAATATTACTTCTGAGAGTTAATAAGTTGATTCCGGGCTTGCTAAATATTTGTAAAAGACTTTGAATTATAGCCAAATGATCACCTTCTCATTTGTTGAGGTTAAAGTGATTAATCTTTCCCATGGTCTGTACAGGGAAACTTATCTCTCACTTATCTCTCCACCCTTCAGGCTCTCTGCCTGTATGCCTGATGAAGGGCTTTTGCCCGAAACGTCAATTTTACTGCTCCTCGGATGTCTGCCTGAACTGCTGTGCTTTTCCAGCACCACTGTAATCTAGACTCTGGTTTCCAGCATCTGCAGTCATTGTGTTTACCTGTACAGGGAAACTGCTCAGGAATGTGCTGCTTGGTTTGTTGCTTTGCAATACAGCCTGAGAGGGTTTGGCCACACAAAGATCCTGATTTGTCCTGAACCTAATTAACCAAGGACCACTCTCACTGTGGTAGTTCAAAGCCTGTTTTATAATACATGATGATGTCTTATTAGCTTCAATTATATTCAAGTATGGTAATGAATTAACTACACAACTTCCCTCTTATTCTATCTAATTTGGCTCTATTGTTCAGAGACAAAGTTTGTAAGATTAATCATTACTAGTTTTACGTTATAGATTATGAATCACCGTTGAAAATCTGCATTTTAAAGCCTGCTTAAATCATGTCATGGGAATTAAAATGTAGATTAATAATTTACTCTTTCTGAATTGTATCTGTATTAGTTCTTTCAGCAATTTACCTTTGGTGGCACAATGGCTCGGTGGTTACACTGCTGCCTCACAGAGCCAAGGACCTGGGTTTGATTCCAGCCTTGGGTGACTGTCTGTGTGAAGTTTGCACATTCTCTCCTGTCTGCGTGGGCCTGCTCCGGTTTCCTTCCACAGTCCAAAGATGTGCAGGTCAGGTGAATTGGCCATTCTAAATTGCCCATAGCGTTAGGTGCATTAGTCGGAGGTAAATGTAGGGAAGTGGGTTACTCTTCAGAGGGTCAGTGTGGATTTGTTGAGTCAAATGGCCTGTTTCCACACTGTAGGGAATCTAATTACGTGATGAAAGTAGAATTTTCCATTTAGTTTTTATCAGTTTTTAATTTCAAAATATTTCAAAACGTTATTAGATTATAAAGATATAATTCTTGCTGCTAACATAACAAATTTAATTTAACTTAAAATAAAAACAGAAAATACTCAGCCAGTCAGGCAGCAGCCAAAGAAAGAGTAGCACAGTTTTAGCTTGTTTTTGTGTTTCAGCTCCATGACCTATTGTTCTGACCTCCGTTATGTCAGTCTTAGTGACCCTTTCTGAATTTCAGCAAGAATTTGTTAGTTATAACACGAATCTTTCACAAATCCTTGGTAACTCTCACTGGTCGACTGAAACTAATCTGATAGGTCAGTCACTCTTGACAGAATTGTAAATTTGTTTGGCTAAGGCCAAGTTGTGTTGAGTTTGTTGGAAGCTTTTTCACTGTGAGGCCTACTGAGTTCTCTCACTGTATCTTACCAGAAGCACTACATTGATTACCAACCCCACCCCCATGGCATCCTTTAAGTCTAATTCCAGCTTCATCTTACATGCTCTGTTCCTGGAATAACTTCCCACTCGAAGGATATTCACCAAAAAAGCAGGATTTTTGCTGCCAGCATCATCTTGAAAAGGTTGGTGTTCACTGGCATTCCAAAGCTCCCTCTGCTAAGTCACACACAGATTCAGTGGGAAGATGTCAGATAAGGGGAAGATTGTGCCGTAATTGTCCAACAGGGACCTGGAGATCCTGGGAAACCGGGTGCTGCAGAGGAGGGGTGTCCTCTTCCCAGAGAGCCCAGAGAAGACTGTGACAGCAGACACTGGCAGCCTGGTCTGAGATCTCCACCTTAATCAATGTGGCCTCCACAGTGGAATGCATTGTTACACCATTTAGCCTCACTTCATGGGGACATGGACAAGATTCCAGGATCATTATCTGTGCTGGAGCTTCCTGCGCCGTGTGGAAGCAGGAGAGCAATGTCATGGCATTGGGTGCTGCCAACATCATTGACCCTTTTCCTGCAACATTCTTGTTGTTCTATGGCCTCTGTGTCCAAAAGCATTACTGTCAATGAGTTGGTCAGTGACGTATGATGCAAAGAGGTACAATGCATAGTTGGTGGTGGGGAATAATGCATTAGGATGGTCAGCAATTAGGGACCCATTTGGCTGTTTGAGCCTGCTCTGCCATTCATCATGATCATGGGTAATTATCAACTCAATAGCCTGTCCCCACTTTTCCTTTTTAACTCAAAATACTATGTCCTACTCCTTGAAATCATACAATGTTTTGTCCTTGACTGCTTTCTGTACTAAAGAATTCCAAAGGCTTGCCACTCTCTAGGTGAAGAAATTTCTCCTCACCTTAGTCCTAAATGGTTTACCCCTTTTCCTTAAACTATGATCCCTCGTTCTAGACACCCGAGTCATTGGCAAAATCCTTCCTACGTTTACCCTGTCTCGTCCTGTTAGAATTGTATAGGTTTCTATGGGATTCCCCAATCTGTTATTGACCAGGCTAGAACCCATCAATATATTTTAAGAAGATAGCCTAGACCCTAACTTTTTCTTATTTTAAAGGCAGATATGAAATGGATATTCCGTGTGTGATGCATCTGGTCAAACCACTCAGGTCTAAGCAAAACAGAATTCACTTAAGCACTACAGTTGAAACATGAACAGAAGAAAATGGAATTTAAGATAACAACTATTGGAGAACTTAACAAACCAGATGCAGCAACTTAACTAAAGAACTGATCCAATCCAGAAACATCCCATAAACACACCCCTTAGCAAAAAGGGAAATTGAAACACAGATTCTGTGGGCAGGAGGGAATAACATCCAAGAGATTTCAGAAAGAAAGTCAATGAGGAATCATCTGCTGAAGTTTACAACCTTTTCTGGATTCTAGCATCTTGTGACTGCCAAAGTTAAACCAAATTAGAAAAAACCTGAACTGGGAGAAGTGGCCACTCCCCTTCCATTGTTAAACTCGGCTCTTTTTAGACCCCTTAGCACCTCTGCCTTTACAACCTCTCTTTAAAAAAACCCAAAGACAAAATAATCTTGTTAAAGTGACAGCATTGTCACACCTCCACCCTTAAAAAAAAACAAACCATCAATATACAAAGATGGCTTCATTTTAAACTCCTAGTCTTACTCTGTTAGTACACTACAATACATATATAACATTGACTAAAACCATGCAAACATGGACAATGACATTCTATTTCAGTCTGTTTACTCCTGCCATCCAACGCCTCAGTTTTTTCATCCAAATCTCGACAATGCATATGCAATTACGTTTTCTCATACTGCCACATGTATATGTTTCAAATTGAATGGCTGCAATAATAAGCTCCATCTAAACAGTCTTGAATTTTTGTCCTTAAATTTCTCCAAAAACTTCAATGGCTTATGATCAGTACATATGATTGTGTCAGACACATTACTGGCAACAAAAATGTTGAAATGTTGTAACGCCAGCACCAAGCTCAACGTCTCCTTCTCAATTGTCGAATATTTCTGTTGATGAATATTCAACTTACTGGAGAAATATCCGATAGGTCTTTCCATCTTCTCATCATCTTGATTAGAGCACAGCACCAACATACACATCATTCATATCGATTGCCACCTTGACTGGCTTTGTGTAATTAGGTGTGGCTAATACCGGGGCAGTGGTTAACACAGCTTTCAGGCTGTCAAGTGTCTTCTGACAGTCTGCTGTCCACGGAAACCTCCTGCTTTTATTCAGTAATTCAGTGAGTAGAGCAGACACACTGCTAAAATTTGGTATGAATTTCCAATAAAAACTATTCAATCCCAGAAATTGTAGAACTGCTGCAGCAGTACAAAACTCTGTTGCGGCCGCACTTGGAGCATTGCGTGCAGTTCTGGTCACTGTATTGTAGGAAGGATGTGGAAGCTTTGGAAAGGGTTCAGAGGAGATTTACTAGATGTTGCCTGGTATGGAAAGAAGGTCTTAAGAGGACAGTTGAGGGACTTGAGGCTGTTTTTGTTAGAGAGAAGGTTGAGAGGTGACTTAATTGAAACATATAAGATAATCAGAACGTTAGATAGGGTGGACAGTGAGAGCCTTTTTCTTGGGATGGTGATGGATAGTTTCAGGGGGCATAGCTTTAAGTTGAGAAGTGATATATATAGGACAGATATCAGAGGTAGTTTCTTTATTCAGAGAGTAGTAGGAGCGTGGAATACACTGCCTGCAACAGTTGTCGATTCACCAACTATTCGGGCATTTAAATAGTCATGGAATAGGCATATGGATGAGAATGGAATAGTGTAGGATAGATGGACTTCAGATTGGTTTCACAGGGTGGTGCAACATCGAGGGCCGAAGGGCCTGTACTGTGCTGTAATGTTCTATGTTCTATGTCTTCGTTGATGGTATGGGAAACTCCCCTATAATCTTTGATTTTGCTTTCCATGGGGCCACCTGACCATGTCCAAAAACATGGCCCAGAAGGTGATTGGGTCTTTGGCAAGTTCACTCTTAGCCAGGTTTATCATGAAGCCTACCTCTTGAAGTCGATTGAATAATTCTAATAAATTCTGCAAATGTTCCTCCCATGTGTGACTAAAATCACCAGGTTGTCGATGTATACCACACAATTAGGTAATCCAGAAATGGCTTTATATCTTTCAAATGTGGCTGGTGCATTTTTCATAGCAAATGGCATGACTTTAAATTGACACAGTCCATTCAGCATTACAAAAGCTGACATTATCTTCACTTTTTTGGATAAGGGTACCTGCCAGTATCCTTGGAGTAAGTCCAACTTAGAAATATGCTTTGCTTGTCCCACCTTCTCAATACAGTCTTCCAAATGTGGAATCAGGTATGAATCAGAGTTTGTAACTGCATTGATTTTGTGATAGTCTACACAAAGCCGTTAGGTACCAATTCATTTTGGCACCATTGCGATGGGTGAGAATCATTTACTGCAACTTCCTTTGATTATGTTGTCTTGGATTCAATCTCAATTTGAACCTATGCCAACTTTAGGAGATTAAGTCTATAAGGATGTTGCATAATTGGAACAGCATTTCCTATATCCACATCATGCATAATTAGATTAGTACTTCCCAGCTTTCCACGTATCTCCCTATGCATTAGCAATAACTCTTCCAGTCATTTCAATTTTCTTCTGGAAGGTAACTCAATAATTTATCTTAATTTTTGACAGCTTCCTCATTGTTTCATTTAATTTGAGGAATGTCCAATTCATAATCTTCTGAATTTGGTTTTTGATTCTGTGTTGTAACAAGCAACACATTCTCCTTTTGCTTATCTTCCCTATCAAAATACCTTTTGAGCATATTCACATGACACACTCTGTGAGATTTCTTTCTATCTGGAGATCTTATCTAGTTCACCCCACTCAATTTCCTTTTGACTTGCTAAAGTCCACTAAACCTTGCTTTTGAAAGTTGACCCTCTCACTGGAAGTAATACTATCACTTTATCTTTGTTAGCAAAATTGCAAGTTTTTGATTTTTTTGTTTGCCTGAATATGTGATGGTTTCCATTTCCTCATCAAGACTTAATTTTTAAGGTAGAAGCACTCAGGGTTACACACAGATTATGCATCCGCATATGCTTTTTGAAACAATTGCTTCAGTTTTTTATCTTCCTATTGTAACTCAGTTAACTTCTCTGAGCTAAAAATATCCACTATGTCCTCCACCTGTTTCTGATTTGTCTCAACCATTCGATCAAACATGTTTTCTGATAATTCTACTTCAACTGATTTCTCCTCCTGTTTCAACTGGTGACTTCATGACCTTGTTACGACAGGAAAATCCAAGGATATATTTCCTGTAATACCTCAGATGCCTGATTTTCCACTGGCTTTTCAGCTACAGTAGGCAACACATCTACCTGTGACTCAGCTATACCGTTACTAAGGGCAAATTGTATTCCTGGAGCTGGGAGTTTCTTCGACCACCACTTCTCCACTGTTCACTGGACACTCTAACCTCACTCTCACCATGAATGCCAAATACTAGCACATTTTCTAGCAATAGTCCTTCTGATTTACATACCTCCTTATCTCTCAACATCAAAGATTGACATGATCCTGTATCTTTGAATATTGTAACCTCAATACCAGCTATCCCTGGCTTATGTAAGTAAACTTTGTAAGTAAATGGTTTAAGAAGATCTGGCACTTTCTCCTCAACCAACTTCTGACCAGGTTATACATTCTGGAGCAGCTTTTTAGCCTCCACTGTGCTTTCTGTTACCACTTCAATAAAATTCACTGGCCTATCCTGTTTTCCGACATGTGTCTTTCCACTGCGTTTTCTAACCCAACACAGTGGCCTACTTTATTACGGTGAAAACACCGGAGCTTTTTAACTTTACTGTCCCCTTCAAGAGTTTACTTTTCACCATGTGGTAAGTTATCTTTATTATCTTCACCAAGATCTACTTTTCCCTTCCCTTTCCCCAATTTCTATCTCTCACGGATTGAAATTGATTTTGGAAGCCAAACTTTGATTTATGGACCAACTTATAATCATCAGCCATTTCAGCTGCTGATCTTGCCGTTTTAACTCTTTGCTCTTCCACATTGAGTTCTCACTACTTCAGGAAGTGAATTTTTGAACTCCTCCAAAATAATCCTCTCTCTAAGAGGGCCATAGGTTTGCCCTTATCCACCTATCAAAATTACTTTGTTTGATCCTTTCAAACTCAATGTAGGTTTGACCAGGGTTCCTGCGTAGATTGCTGAAACTTTGTCTGTCGGCACACGCCCATATGCACTTAAGATGGCTTTCTTCACCTCCTCATACTCCCCAGATACCCCTCCTCTGATAGTGATGCAAATACTTCACTAGCTCCACCTACCAGCTTTGTTTGGATTAACAAAACCCACATGATCACTGGCCACTGCATTTGTTTAGCCACCTTTTCAAATGAGTTGAAAAAGGCTTCCACATCCTTCTCATCAAATTGAGGCAATGCTTGAATATATTTAAACAGTTTCTCACCAGGCCTTTGGCTACCATGGGTTTGCTCATCCTCACTCCCTTCCTCACTGAACTTACCTTCAGCCTTTAGCTCCGTCCTTTTAAGCTGACTTTCCTGTCTAAGTGCCACTTTCTGATGTTCAAACTCTTTCTTTCTCACTTTCCTCTCTTTCTATTTCCCTTCTGCTAGGACCTTCCTCTTCTTTTCATCATCCTCTGCTTTTAACCATAATTCAAATGGTCTCAATTCTCTTTCATGTTCAAGCTGCTTCATCTACAATTCATCAGCACAGTGGAGGCTAAAAAGCTGCTCCAGAATGTATAACCTGGTCAGAAGTTGGTTGAGGAGAAAGTGCCAGATCTTCTTAAACCATTTACTTACAAAGTTTACTTACATAAGCCAGGGATAGCTGGTAATGAGGTTACAATATTCAAAGATACAGGATCATGTCAATCTTTGATGTTGAGAGTTCTAGCCATTTCTAAAGATTTCAATGGTGTTTCCAGCAAATTTAAATGTCAAGCTTTTGCTGTCATTATCTCTCCTTTCCTCACAGATGAAGATAACGCTAATTCCAGCTTGTCTGCCAATTCCAACAGCTTTGCTTTGCTTCCCTTTTGTAAAACCCAAAGTCACTTCTTCCAGCCCCAGAAAACTCTTAGTGACTGAAAGAGCCATTATTACTCCAAACACTGTTTAAACCAATTGAATCTAATACCCAGAATAAAAGACACTAACACCTACCACTCGCTGCCTTTGAGTCCAACGACCCTAATCCCAAATTGGATCTATCGAATCAATCCTGACAAGACCCACCAATCTGTTATGGACCAGGTCAGACCCCCTCAAAAAATTTTAAGAAGATAGCCTAGACCCTAACCTTTTCTTATTTTTCAAGGCAGATGTGAAATGGATATTCCAGGTGGGATGGAGCTGGTCAAACCACTTGGCTTTAAGCAAATGAGAATTTATTTAAACACTACAGCTGAAACACGAGCAAAAGAAAATGGAATTTAAGATAACTTAACTACTGGAAAACTTAATGGACCCAGATACAACAATTTAACTAAAGACCTGCTCCAATCCAGAAACATTGCATAAGCACACCCCGTGGCAAAAAGGGAAATTGAAACACAGATTATTAAAACTTCCAAAGAGATTTCAGAAAGAAAGTCAATCAGGAATCATCTGCTGAAGTTTACAACCTTTTCTGGACTCTAGCATCTTGTGACTGCCAAAGTTAAACCAAACTAGAAGTGGCCACTCCCCTTCCATTGTTAAACTCGGCTCTTTCTAGACCCCTCACACCTCTGCCTTTACAACCTCTCTTAAAAAAAACCCAAGGACAAAATAACCCCTGTTAAAGTGTCACACCCCTCACTCTTCTGAACTCCAGTAAATATAATTCTAACAGATTTCAAATCTCTTAAATGCCAATCCTACTATCCCAGGAATCGGTCTGGTACATATTCACTGCACTCACTCTGCAACTAGAACATTATTCCTCAGATAAAAAAGACCAAACCTGCACACAGCATTCCAGGCCTGGTCTCACCAAGGCCAATCCTGCTCCTAGACTTAAATCTTCCCGGTATAAAGACCAACATACCCATTTGCTTCTTTTCCACCTGCTGGACTTGCATCCTTACCTTCAGTGACAGATGTACAAGGACACCCACATCTCATTGCACATTCCCCTCTCTCAATTTATAGCCATTCAGCTAATAATCTGCCTTCCAGTTTTTGTTACCAAAGTGGATAACCTCACACATATCCATATTGTACTGCATCTGCCATGCCCTTGCCCACCATCTGCATGTGTCTTCACCGACTCACCTTTCCCCTCCAGCCCTGGTATAAGGCAGTCATGGCAGTCATGCTCAAGGCAGGAATGATCCACAGATTCAATCAATAAGCACATTGATCTGGACCCAATATACCGACCACTCCAGCGGACAGCTGGAACTGACAACCGGAAGCGGCAGATACAAATCATTATAAATGCTGGAGGAAAGATCACAGAAACACTTCACAGGAAGCTCCCAAGCACTGAGGATGTCACCTAGACAGGGGACGAAACGTCTGCAACACAAATTCCCAGCTCGGCGAACAGAACCACAACAACAAGCACCCGAGCTACAAATCTTCTCACAAACTTTCAGTGCTAGTTGCTGGTGCATCCTGAAATGCAGTCTGCAGTGTATCAGGGTGGTGCAGTGATGTTGGGAGGAGTTTGACAAATGCCAGCTGCCACTGTCTGTGGATGAGGGGTGAGTGTGGCTAGCGCCCATGTATCATGCCCAGAGATACTGTCTGATCTCAGCAGCATGAGGTACATGGAACAAGCGATGAGCTGAAATTCTCAGTTATTGGCTCTGATTTCCATGTCGCGGATTCTCCGTGTCAAGCTTATTCAGTTTGTTTAGTAAGTTAGGATGCTGAATATTAATGAGGTTAGTAGGTCTGTTAGTAAAATGTTTAACAAACTATACATCCCTTAACTGGAAACTCACCATTGCTTTGTGAGAAATATGTCACCTCATTTCTCAAAAGCAAAATGATGGAATGAGTTGCCACATACAATATTAAGATAGGCCTGACAGACTGTGTGTCTGATTCTGCCACTTTCTCTCAGAGGCCTATAAAATTCCACCCATGTGTCTTTGATGACAGATTTCAGTAATTCACTCACAACTGATACAAGAGCAATGGCTTTGCAGGTATATTCTTTAACTCTGTCTCACTTTCTTACATATGCATGACATTTACCAGAATCCAATCTAAAATCTCTGGGTTACTACCAGTGCCACGTGCTAGTGAAGCAAGGAATAGAAAGATAGGAGAGATGAATGTGTGGCTTAGGAGCTAGTGCAGTGGGCAGAGTTTCAGGTTCTTGGATCATTGGGACCTCTTCTGCGGCAGGGGTGACCTGTACAGAAGGGATAGGTTGTTCCGCAAGGCTCAGTGTTGGGACCACAACTTTTCACTTTATACATTAACAATCGAGATGAAGGAACTGCAAGCATTCTGGCTAAGTTTGCAGACAATACAAAGATAGGTAGAGGGACACATAGCATTGGGGAGGTGGGGAGGCTGCAGAGGATTTGGACAGGTTAGGAGAGTGGGCAAAGAAGTGGCAGACGGAGTACAATGTGGTAGGAAGAATAGAAGCATGGACTATTTTCTAAATGGAGAGAAAATTCAGAAGTCTGAAGTGCAAAGAGACTTGGTGTTCTAGTCCAGGATTCTGTCAAGATTAAACCTGCAGGTTGAGTCAGTAGTAAGGAAGGCAAATGCAATTATGGCATTTATTTTGAGAGGACTTGAATATAAAATCAGGGATGAAATTCTGAGGTTCTATAAGGCTCTGGTTTTGCGCAGTTTTGGTCCCCATATCTCAGGAAGGATGTACTGGCCCTGGAGTGTGTTTAGAGGAGGTTCACGAGAATGGTTCCAGGAATGAAAAGCTTAACATGTGAAGAATGTTTGAGGACTCTGGGTTTATTCTTGATGGAGTTTAGAAGGGTGAGGGCAGATCTAGTATAAAAATACAGAATACTGAATGGCCTGGACAGAGCAGATGTTGGGAAGATCTTTACATTGGTAGGATAGACCAGGACCCAAGGGCATAGTCTTAGAGTAATGGGAAGACCTTTTAGAATGGAGATAAGGAGAAACGTCTTTAGCCAGAGAGTCGTTAATCTGTGGAAATCATTGCCACAGAGGACTGTGGAGGCCAGGTCATTGAGTATATATAAGACTGAGATAGTTAGGTTCTTGAGTATCAAGGGGATCAGGAGTTACAGGGAGAAAGTGGAAGAATGAAGTTGAGAAACTTGTCAGCCATAATCGAATGGCAGAGCAGACTCGATGGGTTGAATGGCCTAATTTCTGCTCCTGTGTCTTATGGTCTTAAACTGGAGAGGAACCAATATCCTCATGGAAAGGTTCGCTAGTGCTACTCAGGAGGGTTTAAACTAGAAGGGCAAAGGGCTGGGGACCAGAGCAGCAGAACAGCAAATAGAGAAATTGAGTGGAAGGTACATGTTCAGAACAGTAAATCAGAAATAAGATAGGTGCATTCACTCTGATAGGATTATACTACAACACCTCCCCAAACAGACACCAAGACATTGAGGAACAAATATGTGGGGAGATTATGGAAAAGTGCAATAAAAATACAGAGTTGTCATGGTGGGTGACTTTAACTTCGCTAATATTGACCGAGACTCCCTCAGAGCAAGAGGCTTAGACGGGACAGAATTTGTTAAGGGCACCCTAGAGGGTTTCTTGAAACAATATTTAGATAGTCCAACTAGACGAGGAGCCAAAATGGACTTTGTATTGGCTAATGAGCCTGGCCAGGTGACTGACTTTTCAGTGGGAGTGTATTTCAGAAACAGTGATCACAACTTCTTAAGTTTTAAGATAGCTATGAACAAGGATAAGGTACTATTTTGGGGGAGTGCAAATTACGTAAGTATTAGACAGGAGCAAAAGAGTGTTAATTAGGTGGAGCTGTTATCAGGCAAGCCGACATTTGACGTGGGAATTCTTTAAAGACCTGCTGGGGAGAGTTCAAGACCAGCATGTTCCAATAAGGAGGAAGGACAAGGTTGGCAAGGTAAGTCAGCATGGTTTTGTGAAGGGCAAGTCGTGCCTCACAAACCTTATTGTAGTTTAGGTGGGCTTGGATCGGCGCAACATCGAGGGCCCAAGGGCCTGTACTGCGCTGTATTCTTCTATGTAAGGGACCCTTGGATAATGAGGGAGGCTGTGAATTTCGTCCAAAGTCAAAAAGAAGCATACATTAGGTTTAGGAAGCCAAAATTGGACAGGGCCCGTGAGGAATATAAGGAAAGCAAGAAAGTGCTCAAGCAGGGAATTAGAAGAGCAAGAAGGGGCCATGAAATGACCTTGGCAAGTTGGGGTAAAGAGAATCCCAAGGCATCCTATAGATATATTAAAAACAAGAGGATAACTATAGAGAGTGTAGGACCAGAGACAGAGGATATGGGTAAGATCCTAAGTGAGTACTTTGTGTTGGTATTCACCCAGGAGAAGGAGATAGAGGATAGTGACTTTAGTGTGGAGCATGCATATATGCTCGGGTATTTTGGGATCAAGAAAGTAGAAGTGTTGGATTTCTTGAAGGCCATTAAGGTGGATAAGTCCCCAGAGCCCGATGGTATCTACTCCATGTTATTGAGAGAGGCAAGAGAGGAGATTGCTGGGCCTTGACCAAGATCTTTGTATCCTCGTTAGCCACTGGAGAGTCTCAATGGGCTGGTGGTTAGCTAATGTTGTTCCTCTGTTCAAGAAGGGAAATAGAGAGAATCCACGAAACTATAGACTGGTGAGAATCACGTTGCTGGTTGGGAGGCTATTGGAGAGAATTCTGAGGGATAGGATTTACATCATTTGCATCCCTACAGTGTGGAAACAGGCCCTTTGGCCTAACAAGTCAACACCGACCCTCTGAAGAGTAACCCACCCAGACCCATTCCCTCTATTTTACCCTGACTAATACACCTAACCTACACATCCCTGAACACTATGGGCAATTTAGCACAACCAATTCACCTAACCTGCAAATCGTTGGACTGTGGGAGGAAACCAGAGCACCCGGAGGAAACCCACATTGACGTGGGGAGAATGTGCAAACTCCACACAGACAGTCGCCCAAGCCTGGAATTGAACCCAGGTCCCTGGTGCTGTGAAGTAGCATTGCTAACCACTGAGCCATCGTGCAGTCCTTTGGAAAAGCATGGCCTAATTAGCGACAGTCAGCATGGTGTCATGCAGGGTTGGTCATGTCTTACTGACTTGATCGAATGTTTTGGGGAGAATTTGAGAATGATTGATGAGGTTAGAGCAGTGGATATTGTCTACATGGATTTTAGTAAGATTTTCGACAAGGTTCCTCATGGTAGGCTCTTCTAGAAGATTAAGAAGTGTTGCTTCCATGGTGACTTGGCGGCTTGGATTCAAACTTGGCTTGCCAATAGAAAACGGAAGGTAATGTTGGAGACCTGTGAATGTGGTATTCCACAGGGATCATAAAGGGACCTCCTCTGTATATGATATGTATAAATGACTTAGATGAAAATGTAGATAGGTTGGTTAGTAAGTTTGTAGACTACACAAAGATTGGTGGAGCTGTGGATAGTGTAGAAGGCTGTCAAAGGATAAAGCAGGATATAGATCAGTTGCAGATAAGGATGGAGGAATGGCAGGTGGAGGTTATCTGGGCAAGTGAGAGGTGCTACACTTTGGACATCAAATGTTAAGGAAAAATATGCAGTAACTGCAGGACCCTGAACAGCATTGATGTACAGAGGGATCTTGGAGTTCAAGTCCATATCTCCCTGACAGTGGCCACACAAGTGGATCAGGTGGTGAAGGAGGCATGTGGCATGCTTGCCTTTATTGGTCAAACCATTTGAGTTCAAGAGTCGTGTTGCAGCTTTATAAGACTTTGGTTAGGGCACACAGAATTGTGTTCAATTCTGGTCGCTTCATTACAGGAATGATGTGGAAGCTTTGGAGAAGGCGCAGAAGAGATTTACCAGAATGTTGCCTAGATTAGAGAGTATGTGGTATAAGAAAAGGCTAGAAAAACTCAGATTTCTTTCTCTGGAGGAGCGGAAGCTGAGGGGAGACTTGATAGAAGTCTATAAAATTATGAGATGTATAGATAGGGATGATGGTCAGACTCTTTTTCCTAGAATTGAAATGTCTAAAACTATGGGACATGAATTTAAGATGAGAGGGAAAAGGTTCAATGAGGATGTGAGGATCAAGTTTTCTACACAGAGTGGTAGGAGTGAGGAATGCGATGCCAGGGTGGTGGTGGATGTAGATACGATTGGGGCATTTAAGGGGATTTTGATAAACACATGAATATGCAAGGAATGGAGGGATATGGACCAGGAGCAGGCAGAAGGGATTAATTTAATTTGACATCATTTTCGGCAGAACATCATGGGCCAAAGGCCCTGTTCCTGTTCTGTACTGTTCTATGTTCTAAAGCTGAAACTTTATTGCTGGAACAGCACAGCAGGTCAGGCAGCATCTAGGGAACAGAAGATTCGACGTTTCGGGCACATGCCCTTCTTCAGGAAGGGCATGTGCCCGAAACGTCGAATCTTCTGTTCCCTAGATGCTGCCTGACCTGCTGTGCTGTTCCAGCAATAAAGTTTCAGCTTTGATCTCCAGCGTCTGCAGACCTCACTTTCTCCTCTATGTTCTAAAGGACAATTTATGAATAGACAGCTATAGAAATGTGTACGTTCAATGTCATCATCTCATTCCTTTATTCTCCTGGTATAGAAACCATCAGATCATTATGTACATTACCATTTACTTCCTTCCATTAAATCCAATAATTGCCTGCTCTTGACAAATGTAGAATTTTCTTTGTGCCACACAAGTATACAGTCAAGAACACGAGTAATTCAGTCAGGCCTCAGGCTTGTGCCATTATTTGATAAGATGGCGGCTGATCTAATTATCACTTCAAATCCACCCTCATGCCAACTCCCAATAACCTTTCACCTGTTCACTCAGAATCTGTCTGCTTCTGCCTCAAAAACATGGAAAGCTCAAAAACTGCTTCCAGCACTTTTACAGGAAGAGGTGTGCGATACAGAGAAATTTGGCTGTCTGGATACAGCCAGATTGGCTGGCCCATAGAAATCAAAGGGTGGTAGTTGATGGAAAGTATTCAGCCTGAGCTTGGTGACCAGTGATGTTCTGCAGGGATTGGTTCTGGGATCTCTGCTATTTGTGATTTTTATAAATGACTTGGATGTGGAAGTGAAAGGGTTGTTAGTAAGTTTGCCAATGACACAAATGTTGGTGGAGTATAGTATGGAGGGCCATTGTAGGTTGCAGTGAGACATTGACAGGATGCAGAACTGGGCTGATAAGTGGCAGATGGACTTCAAGTTGGAAAAATGTGAAGTGATTTTTTTGGAAGGCCGAATTTGAATGCAGAGTACAGGGTTAAAGGCAGGATTCTTGGCAGTGTGGAAGAAGAGGGATCTTGGGGTCCACGTCCATGGATCCCTCAAAGTTGCCACCCAAGTTGTTAGGATTGTTAAGAAGATGTATGGTGTGTTAGCTTTCATGATCAGGGGGATTGAGTTTAAGAACCACGAGGTTATGCTACAGCTCTATAGAGCCCTGGTTAGATCACACTTGGAATATTGTGTTCAGTTCTGGTCACCTCATTATAGGAAGGATGTGGAAGCTTTAGAGAAGGTGTAGAGGAGATTTGAGTCGAGAGTGTGGTGCTGGCAAAGCACAGCAGGTCAAGCAGCATCCAATCGTTTCAGGCATAAGCCCTTCATCAGGAATGGAGCAGAGGAGATTTACCAGGATGCTGCCTGGACTGGAGGGCATAACTTATGAAGAAAGATTGAGGGAGCTAGGGCTTTCCTCATTGGAGCGAAGAAAGATAAGAGATGACTTGATAGAGGTGTACCAGATGATGAGAGGCTTTGAGAGAGTGGATAGTCAGAGACTTTTTCCCAGGGTGGAAATGGCTATCATGAGGGGACATAATTTTAAGTTGATTTGAGGAAGGTTTAGGGGAAATGTCAGAGGTAGGTTCTTTACACGCAGAGAGTGGTGGGTGCGTGGAATACACTGCCAGCAGTGGTAGTAAAGTCCAATACATTCAGAACATTTAAGCAACTCTTGGATAGGCATCAGGAACACCAACACCAGACACAAGACTCTGCACTTTGATAGTAAAGTGAAGGGTATGTAGATTAATTTGATAATGGAATTGGATAAAAGCCCGCACAACATCAAGGACTGAAGGGCCTGTACTGTGTTGTACTGTTCTATGTTCTTTGTTCTAAAGACTCAAGATCCTCTTAGAGAAAAACATCACTTCATCTGTTTCAAATGATCAACCTCTTACTTTTAAACTATGACCCTAGTTCTAGCTTTCTGCACAAGAAGAAACATCGCTTTCAACAGCAACTGGGTCAAGTCCCCTTGGGACTCGAAACATTAACTTTGATTTCTCTGCATAGATGCTGCCAGACCTGCTGAGCTTTTCCAGTAACTTCTGTTTTTGTCCCCTCAGTATCTTGTATGTTTCACTTCTGTCACCTCTGACTCTTTTAAACTCCAGAGAGTACAGGCCTAACCTGTCCAGCCTTTTCTACTAAGACAGTCCACTCATTCCAGTTATTAATCAAATGAACTGAAATAACTCTACAGATGCTGGTACCCTGTCAGCAAGTCACCCTTTATTTCCACAACGAAAGACATGACACTAATTAAGTTCCGTCATAGCCAGCCCTGAATGAACAGGATGCCTGACACTCCTGATTTTATCCATCAGTCAGGGCTCTTACTCTGAGGTCCACCTGGCTCACTTCATTACAATCACTATATCACTCCAACTCTGTGTCTGAGGTTCTTTTTCTTGCTGCTGCTCCTGAGGTATTTGAGTACTGGGTCAGGTCATTTGAGTGGGAGCAGCGTCGAGGTAAAAGCGAACCCGGGAGACTACAGCAAAGGTAAGACAGTTTGTTTTAAAATTGCTTACCTGTAGCGGGCAGCGGTGTGTTTTTTTCACTCTCTCTCCACAGAAAGAGCGGGAGCAGCAGAGGAAGTGACGGCAAGCAGAGGGGCAGCCGGGAAGGAAAAGTGAGTATATAAGTCAGGAAGGCAGTGACCACATCTGCAGCAAGTGTTGGTTGCTGGAAGAACTCCGGATCAGAGTTGATGATCTGGAATCTGAGCTTCAAACACTGCGGCACATCCGGGAGGGGGAGAGTTACCTGGATGCTTTGTTTCAGGAGGCAGTCACACCTGGGAGATTAAGTAATTCACATTCAGTTAGTGATCAGGGGCAGCAGGGTGTGATTGCAAGTGAGGCAGGCAGGGGAATCCTGAGTTCAAGAATGGATGAGCCTCAGCTTTTGATCTTATCCAATAGGTATGAAGTACTTGCTCCCTGTATGGAGGAGGAAAAGGGCTGCGGGCAGGATGTGCCAGCTGACCATGGCACCATGGTGCA
>NC_057730.1:59000599-59029945 GCF_004010195.1 Chiloscyllium plagiosum | reverse complement strand
TTCTACAACTCAATGAAGTCCAGTTGAAGGCCGAGATTGATAGATTCTTGTTGTCTAGAGGAATTAAGGGCTACGGGGAGAACGCTGGTAAGTGGAGCTGAAATGCGCATCAGCCATGATTGAATGGCGGAGTGGACTCGATGGGCCGAATGGCCTTACTTCCACTCCTATGTCTTATGGTCTTTATGGTACCTCTGCCTCTGCCTTGGGTACAGGCAGCGTACAGTCCACAGTAGCTCGCCTCTTGCATCTCAGATTAAATTTATTCTCCTCTTCAGGTGGCAATGGCATTAAGGCAATGACATCCACCATGTCCATCTCCGATTTTAAGGTCTCTTCAATGTATGATGGAGAGGGAGAACCCATCCATTCCATGAGCCTTTCCAACTGTTCCAAGGGGCTGGGCACATTTTGCTCCCACCCCATTTGCCAGTTTTCAGCTTTCCTATGGTCTAGGTACTTGTTCAGGACCATCACACCAACCCAAACCTTATACTTTGCTGGACCTGACCTTGTGTCGACCAAGCCTCTTACCCATGCAGGGCCAATCTCTGGTTTCCACAACAAACTTTGTCCCCTAAAGTAAACTCTCTCTCTCACTTAACAGAGTCTTGAGTCTAGTGTTGGTGTTCCTGATGTTGTTTCACCCCCCTACACAAGGTCCTGGTGCAGAGTCTTCTCCTTATTAGCAACTTCGCTGGAGCTATCCCTGTAGTTGCTTCAGGGGTGGTCCTATAATCGGGACAATTTGGTATCGAGTACAGCTGTAAACCGTTTCTTTAATTCTGCCTTCAAAGTTTGAATTGCTCTTTCTGCCAGACCATTGGATGATAGATGGTATCAAACAGTCCTTATATGTCTAATGCCTTTCAACTTTAGGAAATACTCAATTTCCCTGCTGGTAAACGATGGCCCATTATATGTGACCAACACTCCCGACAGTCTTTGTATTGCAAAAGATATTCACAATTTTTCTTTCATTGTCCCCGTGTTTGACAAATGAACTGTATGCGCATCCAGCCGTTTTGAGTGTATAACCCAGTCTTGTCAACTCTGTAGCCCAGGTAGGTCGCTTGGGGTGTCTAGAATGGTTTACCAGCCCAGACCCTGAAGGAAATTTGAACTGTTTGGCCGAGGCTTGGCTTTGTTTTGGGATTTGATGTGGGCTGACCTAGAGTCCCTCTGTTCAGGATAGGTCCTAAGTGAGGCTGCACAATTGTCTTTATTCAAGTGGTATTCCCAGACTCACTCGGACTGGGGAGGGTTTCCACTTCCATTGGAATACCCTGCAATTCATCTGCTCCACTTGCCACATTTTCTAATCACAGTCAGTTTTAGTGCCTGTTTGAAGTCCAGTTGGGCTTCAGCTGATAAGCACTTTTACATGGTTATTTCATTAATCCCACATACCAAACAGTCTCTCAGCATGTCATTAACAGTTAAACCAAAGTCACATGCCTCGTCAATTGTCTGAACCTAATCAAAAATCCTGACACAGGTTCCCATGGTTCATGAACTACAGAGTAAAACCAGTAGTGTCCCAGAATTTTTTTTAAAGATAGATTAGATTCCCTACAGTATGGAAACAGGCCCTTCGGCCTAACCAGTCTACACTGACCCTCCGAAGAGTAATCCAACCAGACCCATCTCCCAATGCACCTAACACTACGGGCAATGTAGCATGGCCAATTCACCTGACCTGCACATCTTTGGACTGCAGGAGAATCTTCCTGAAGAAGGGCTTATACCCGAAAAATCGAGTCTCCTGCTCCTTGGATGCTGCCTGACCTGCTGCGCTTTTCCAGCAACACATTTTTCAGCTTTGAGCAAAGAGTTCTCAGTTCGGGCTGACTCGAGGGGCTGTTGGTCATTGAATGTAAGTGTTTGAGAAATTTAGCCCAATGAATCAGAGACCACAAACGAAGATTGCTGTGAAATTGACAAGTGGTCCATTTAAACAAAGCGATATCGCGGAAGAGAAATTGACCAGGCTGACACAGAATTGATACTCTGCACAGATGGCCAAAATGCTCTTCCTAGAACTGAAGGTGTAGGCAGGCCTTATAGGGATACAACACAAAGGTGATAATTGTAAAGTGATTAAAACAAGAATAAACTGAATGGAAGATAATCAAGCGGCCGGCAGCAGCAATTCCTTTGTAATTGTCACAGGGAGATTATAGCCATCCCCGTGAGTGGGTGAGAATGTCTTCTAGAGAATTCTTCATTTTATTTCCGTCCACTCGAACATGTGTAAATTTTCCTTCTCCTGGCATTCAGGTCTGTCCATTGTGTTCCTCCTGGGAATGAAGTCTTCCGGGGTCTCTCGGTCTGCCTCTTTGTTTATGCGGTATCGGTTTCAATGGGGAAGGAGCCTGCCCTTAGGGTATTGGGACTGCAGTGCTAATCGGGGTTGGGAGCTTTCCTGCGAAGGTTGTTTGGGAAATGTATTCTCTGGTCTGGGAGTAGCTTGGCCATGTCTGGTTTCTATGTTAGCCTGTTTGGCCAAGACTGGGGCATTGTGGGTGTGTTCTGTGTGTGTTGGCAGGTTTGATCTCTGTGTTTCGCAGACCTGCTACTGTGTTTTATGTGGCCATGCTTTGGGTGGGCAGTCTGGCAGATTGTTTTCCCACAATCAGTCATGTGGGTCAAACAGTTCAGAAATAAAAACTGAGTACGCTGGAGGAACTCAGCAGCTCTGGCAGTATCTGTGTAGAGAGAAAGAGAGTTAATGGTTTGAGTCCAATGACTCTCGTTTGGAACCAATAGGCTGATGATCAGATTACTTAATCCAGGGCAAAAGTGAGTACTGCAGATGCTGGAGGTCAGAGTCAAGATTAGAGTGGTGCTGGAAAAGCACAGCAGGTCAGGCAGCATCCCAGGAGCAGATAAATCGACGTTTCGAGCAAAGGCTTTCATCAGGAATGAAGCTAGGAGCCTTGGGGCTGGAGAGATACATGGGAGAGGGCTGGGGCTGGGGGGAAGGTAGCTGAAAATGCAATAAGTGTACAGAGGTGGGGTGAAGGTGATAAGTCGGAGAGGAGGGTGGAGCAGTTAGGTGAGAAGGAAGATTAACAGGTGGGACAGGTCATGAGGACGGTGCTGGGCTGGAAGGTTGGAACTGGGGTAAGGTGGGGGGAGGGGTAATGAGGAAACTGGTGAAGTCCACATTGATGCCATGGGGTTGAAGATTGCTTAATCTGTCCAGCCCTTCTCTGTCATCACACTATAATGTTAGATTTAGCACAGAGTTAATTCACAAGGATACAAGCTCTCAGATCTGGAGTCAGGCAGGGCTGCCCTCTCTCTCCTGCCTTGTTTCTGTGCTGCATAGAGCCATTTGCCTAGTCCATCAGGAAGGATGCGAGCCTGAGAGGGGTGACTATTCCTGGCAGCGGGGGCCTGCAGGTTAAGGCCTCCCTGTACATGGATGACGTCACCGTTTTCTGCTCAGGTCCGCTGTCCGTGCGCAGACTCATGTGCATATGTGACCAGTTCGAATGGGCCTCGGGGGCCAAGATAAACTGAGGCAAGAGTGAGACCATGCTCTTCGGGAACTGGGCCGACCAATCCTCGATCCCCTTCACCGTCAGGACCGATCACCTGAAGGTGCTGGGTATTTGGTTCGGGGGGGCTGGGGCGTGTGCCAAGTCTTGGGAGGAGCGTATCAGCAAAGTGAGGCAGAAACTGGGCAGATGGAAGCTACAGTCGCTCTCCATCGCTGGAAAAAACCTGGTCATCAGGCGTGAGGCACTGTCATTGCTGTTATACATGGCACAGGTCTGGCCTATTCCCAGAACCTGTGCCGCTGCAGTCACCCAGGCCATCTTCCAGTTTATATAGAGGTCAAAGATGGACTGGGTCCGAAGGAACTCACTGTACAAAGATCTAGGCAACGGGGGTAAAAAATACACTCAATGCTACCCTCACCCTGATGGCCACCTTTGTGTGTGGCTGCATCAAGCGGTGTGTGGATCCCCGGTATGCAAACACCAAGTGTCACTACGTACTGAGATTCTACCTGTCCTCGGTGTTGTGAAGGATGGGCCTGGCCTCGCTGCCGCGGAACGCTCCTAGTAGTTGGACCGTTCCGTATCACCTGTCCTTTGTGGAGAAGTTTATGAAGAAAAACACCATTGACCACAAGTCCATCAGGAAGTGGTCAGCACGTAGTGTCCTTGAGACCCTTCGGGAAAAGGAGAGGGCGGATCCTATCGAGCGGTTCCCTGAGCAGACTGTCAAAGCCATTTGACAGAATGCCTCATTGCCAGAACTTTCCAACAAGCACCAAGACATGGTTTGGCTGGTGGTGAGAAAGGCTCTGCCTGTGAGATCATTTATGCACGCCCGGACTCTCAGCCGCACCGCATGCTGCCCTCGAAGCGGCTGTGGGGGGAGGAACGAGACTGTCACACACCTCCTTCTGGAATGTGTGTACACAGAAGAAGTCTGGAGAGGAATGCAGTGGTGTTTGTCGAGGTTCATCATGAGCAGCACTGTGACGCAGGACTCCGTGCTATATGGCCTGTTCCCCGGGACGCACACCGAGACAAACATCAACTGTGCCTGGAGGATCATCAACTTGGTGAAAGACGCTGTTTGGTCTGTCCGAAACCTGTTGACCTTCCAGCTGAAGGAGTTGACCCCGACTGAGTGTTGCAGACTGGCACATGCCACGGTCCAGGACTACGTGTTGAGGGACGCACTGAAGCTTGGGGCAGCTGCCGCCAAGACGCGGTGGAGAAAGACCACCGTCTAACATCTGCCTGCCTAATGAAGAACAGTGGGCCCACGCAGTATTTTGGACTCTGCTGATGCCTCAGCTAAAAATGTAATCATATAGATCTGTAAATAGGAATGATTACTCTGTTTCGGTATGCAAGGAAATGGAATGTTTACATATGTATGGCATGTCCAACTGTACAGACTATCAAATTATTTATGAATAAAGTATATTTTTGAAATAAAAAAAAGATACAAGCTCTCTTTTGATATTGAAGCCTGGAGACTGGGGTCATTCTTAGCAATAGTGATCTGAAGTGTTAATAAGCTATTCAGAGCGGTGATTGTGACGGACTATTTGATGAGATTACATTACAGTGTGGAAACAGGCCCTTCGGCCCAACAAGTCCACACGACCCGCCGAAGTGCAACCCACCCATTCCCCTACGCTTACCCCTTACCTAACACTATGGGCAATTTAGCATGGCCAATTCACCTGACCTGCACATCTTTGGACTGTCGGAGGAAACCAGAGCACCCGGAGAAAACCCACGCAGACACGGGGAGAATGTGCAAACTCCACACAGTCAGTCGCCTGAGTCGGGAATTGAACCCAGGTCTCCGGCGCTGTGAGGCAGCAGTGCTAACCACTGTGCTGCCCATAAACTGTTCCTAGTTGCCTGGGTAATATGGTATGAAGTCACTCTGCATATTATACAACTTTTAGACAACAGGGAAAATTCAATAATTACACAGCGAATGGTCATATCCTTTAGGAAATACCTTTGTCATTAATATGGGTTGATGATTCCTTCTCAGTTAGTTATCCTTTCTGGGTTAGATAGCACATGGACCTCTCATCTATTTATCTGCAAGGAATTCATACCATCGCTTATGCCCTTCTAATTCTACCTCCGTAATATTCTTAACTAGCTCCTGTCTCCAGCTGACCTGCTACTGAAACCGTTGTCCACTCATTTGTTTCCTCTTGACATCACTCATGGCATTGGTCTCACATTCTACCCTTCATAAACTGAAGGGCATTCAAACTGTTACTGCTGGTCACAGTCTCGTTCCCCTGTTAACTCCCAGTGCTTGCAGGGGTACACTGGCCCCCAGTCAAGCAACATTGTGATTTTAAAATTCTAATCCTGGTTTTGTAATCCCTCCATGGCCACCCGCCTCCTTTGCACTGTAATTCCCGAACCCCAAAAACCTCCAAGATATCTGCTTCTCCAATTCTGGCCTCTTTAGTTTTCCAAATTATAATTGTTCCATCACTAATGCCAGGGTGTTGAGTTGTCCTGATCCTGAGCTCTGGAACTCAATCCCAACTTCTCCACCTCTCGTCCTTACTTTCCATCTTTTCAGACCCTCCTTAAAAGGTAGCATTTTGACCTACTAGTCATGTGATTTAACATCTCCTTATGTGGCTCATTGTCAAATTAATAATGCACCCGGGCAGTCCCTTGGGACATTTCATTATGTAAATAAAGGTTGTTGTTGAATGATCCAGGGCAAAGGGAATGTTGCATCATCAGCGGTGTCACCTTTCAGGTGAGATAATCCAAGATTAGATTAGATTAGATTACATTACAGTGTGGAAACAGGCCCTTCAGCCCAACAAGTCCACACCGACCCACCGAAGCGAACCCCCCCATACCCCTACATTTACCCATTACCTAACACTACGGGCAATTTAGTATGGCCAATTCACCTAGCCCTGCACATCTTTGGACTGTGGGAGGAAACCGGAGCACCCGGAGGAAACCCACGCAGACACGGGGAGAATGTGCAAACTCCACACAGTCAGTCGCCTGAGGCGGGAATTGAACCCGGGTCTCTGGCGCTGCGAGGCAACAGTGCTAACCACTGTGCCACCGTGCCACCCAAGGATTATATTAATACTTATAACTGAACCCAAACAGATAAATTGGTCCCAGTTTATAACTTGCTTTGCAGGAACTGGCTGCTAAACTCCCCTAAAGACACCAATGACTGCATTTCAAATGTAATTCATTGGGTGTAAGGCAACTCATTGCATTCTAGAAAAATACCTGCCACGGTTTCACTGCAAGTTTACAAGAGAATTTTTTGTGTACAGATTTTTGCTCCTTATTTTCACATCTCCTTTCTCCAGTCAGTTCTGAGATGAAAGAAAAATCAAAATAAAACTGTTGGGTTTGTGCAGCTCACCAAACCATCAATTCCAAAGTGAAATGAAAGAATTGGCTCTGACTAAATCTGATTAAACCAATGACTGTTTTTGATCATTTATGTAGCTTAATTTGGAGGAAGTTCAGAAACCTAGAGCAACATTTACTTTAAAAAATACAAATTTTAATGAGGAAATACATTTAAATAATTTAATAAATTATGAAATGCATTAAATAATTCATTTTGGATTTTTAGTGTCGAATTACAGAGTTTGAAAACACAAAAAGTCTAAGTCTGGTCTATTTAAATGCAATTCCACCCATTTGAAAGTTTATTTCAAAATTTTTGATGTTATTTCATTTATGTTGGTCCTTTCTCCCTGAACTGATTCCTTTCCAGACAGTGGAACATTCCAGTGTGTACAGATGTCTCTACAGTAATTGTCATCATTGCTGACAGCTTCATTTAGCTCTGAGAGAAATTAATCCTCAGTAAGTCAGTACATATATTGGACCATTTAGACTGCCTCTAGTCATGGGATTTAAATTTTTTGGGATGTAAAACCTCCCAATCTCCTCAGTCACGAGAAGGGTGTTGTGAAACTTGAAAGGGTTCAGAAAAGATTTACAAGGATGTTGCCAGGGTTAGAGGGTTTGAGTGATAGGAAGAGGCTGAAAAGGCTGGGGCTTTTCCCTGGAGCGTTGGAGGCTGAGGGGTGACCTGATAGAGGTTTATAAAGTTATTAGGGGCATGGATAGGATAAATAGACAAAGCCTTTTCCCTGGGGTGGGGGCATCCAGAACCAGAGGGCATAGGTTTAGGATGAGAGGGGAAAGATATAAAAGGGACCTAAGGGGTAACTTTTTCACACAGAGGGTGGTATGTGAATGAAATGAGCTGCCAGAGGAAGTGGTAGAGGCTGGTACAATTACAACATTTAAAAGGCATTTGGATGGGTATATGAGTTGGAAGGGTTTAGAGGGATATGGCCCAAGTGCTGACAAATGGGACGAGAAGGATTGGCATTGGACTGAAGGGTCTGTTTCCGCGCTGTATATCTCAATGACTATATGACTCTAAAATCAAATGAGAGATTGAAATGGTGAGAATCACAATCATGTTCTAAGTATAAAGCTGAAATAACTGGAGGCAGTTGGAGAGGTCTTGAGAGGTACCAGGGAGCAGCGGAGCCTGTCAGGATACGTAAATGTACAGTTTAAATTACTTTTAGTTCTGGCTTTCTTCAGTTCCTGGAGGCAGTTGGAGATGTCACAAGGTTACATATTTGGGTGGTTGCTTTACCCGAAACACTACTCAGGTAGTGTCTCCCACCCATCCTCCTCCTCTAACCAAAAAAAAGTTCTGTGCGTTGGTTGGGAAGGTGACAAGTGTTTTCTTTGGTGTTTCATTTTTTCAGTCGTCTGTTTGGGAATTTAGAATAGTGGGAATGGAGGTTAGGGCAGTTGAATTTTTCTCCTGCAGAGTGTGGGAGATAAGGGTCACCACTAGTGTCCCTGCTGACTGCATCTGTGGGAAGTGCACCCAACTCCAGCTCCTGGAAAACCGCGTTAGGGAACTGGACCTGGAGTTGGATGAACTTTGGATCGTTCAGGAGGCGGAGGGGGTTATTGAGAGGAGTTACAGAGAGGTAGTTACTCAACAACCACTTGAAGAAGGTAGATTGGTTACCGTCAGGGATAGGAAGGGGAACCGGCAGGCAGTGCAGGGATCTCCTGTGGTGGTTCCCCTCAACAACAAGTATACCGTTTTGGATAGTATTGGGGGGTGGGGGGGGTGATGACTTGCCAGGGTAAACAATGGGGCACTGGTCTCTGGCACAGTGTCTGTCGCTACTGCTCAGAGGGGAAGGGGGAAGAGGAGCAGAGCTTTAATCACTGGGGACTCCATAGTTAGGGGAAACAGATAGGAGATTCTGTAGGAATGAGAGTGCCTCCCAGGCACCAGGGTTCGTGATGTCTCTGATCGTGTTTTCGGGATCCTTGAAGGGGAGGGGGAGCAACCCCAAGCCATGGTCCACATAGGCACCAATGACATAGGTAGGAAGAAAGGTGGGATCTAAGGCAGAAATTCAGATAGCTAGGGTAGAAGCTTAGAGCTAGAACGACTAGAGTTGTTATCTCTGGTTTGTTGCCCTGCCATGTGCTAGTAAAGCAAGGAACAGGGAGACAGAGGAGCTGAACACGTGGATGCAGGGATGGTGCAGGAGGGAGGGTTTTGGATTCTTGGATAATTGGAGCTCTTTCTGGGGAAGTTGGGACCTCTACAAACAGGATGGTCTTCACCTGAAACAGAGGGGTATCAATATCCTGGAGGAGGATATTTGCTAGTGCTCTTTGGGGGTGGGGGTGGGGGTGGGGGGGGGGTGCTTAAACTCATGCAGCAAGGGGATGAGATCCTGAATTGCAGTTATTGTGTACAGGAGGTTGAGGGTAGTGAGGTCAGGGATAGATTTACAAGGTCGCAAGAGGGCACTGGCAATCAGGACGTTGGTGTGAAGTGTGTATACTTCAATGCCAGGAGCATCTGGACTAAGGTGGGTGAACTTGCAGCATGGGTTTGTACCTGGGATTTTGATGTTGTGGCCATTTCAGAGACATGGGTAGAGGAGGGACAGGAATGGTTGTTGCAGATTCTGGGGTTTAGATGCTTCAGCAAGAACAGAGATGATGGGAAAAGAGTGGTCGGGGGTGGTGATATTGTTAATCAAGGGTAGTATTACAGCGACTGAGATAACGTTTGAGGACTTGTCCACTGAGGTAGTTTGGGCTGAGGTTAGAAACAGGAAAGAAGAGGTCACCTAATTGGGAGTTTTCTGTAGACCTCCGAATTGTTCCAGGGACGTATAGGAAAGGATAGCAAGGATGACACTGGTTAGGAGCAAGAATAACAGGGTAGTTTTTATGGCAAACTTTAACTCCCCCAATATTGACTGGGAATACTATAGTTCAAGAAGTTTAGATGGGTCCGTTTTTGTTCAATGTGTGCAGGAGGGTTTTCTGACACAGTATGTAGACTGGCCAAAAAGGGGCGATGCCATATTGGATTTGATATTGGGTAATCAACCTGGCCAGGTGTTAAACTTGGAGATGGGTGAGCACTTTGGTGATAGTGACCACAATTTGGCTATGTTTCACAATAGCATTAGGCAGGGACAGGTATATACCGCAGGGAAGGAGGTATAACTGGGGGAAAGGCAACTATGATGTAATTAGGCAAGATTTAGGATGTGGAAGGAAACTGCAGGGGATGGACACACTTGAAATGTGGAGCTTATTCAAGGAACAGCTAAGTACATACCTATCAGGCAGGGAGGTAGATGTCGAGAGAAGGAGCCATGGTTTACTAAAGAAGTTGAAGCACTTGTCAAGAGAAAGAAGAAAGCTTATGTGAGGATGAGCGTGAAGGTTCAGTTAGGGGGCTTGAGAGTTATAAGTTAGCCAGATCTGAAGAGAGGGCTAAGAAGAGCCAGCAGGGGACATGAGACGTTGTTGGTGGATAGGATCAAGGAAAACCCTAAGGCCTTGTATAGATATATCAGAAATAAAGAATGACTGGAGTAAGATTAGAGTCAAGATTAGAGTGGTGCTGGAAAAGCACAGCAGGTCAGGCAGCACCGGGACGCAGGAAGATCGACGTTTTGGGCAAAAGCCCTTCATCAGGAAATCCCTGATGAAGGGCTTTTGCCTGAAACATCGATTTTCCTGTTCTTCAGATGCTGCCTGACCTATTGTGCTTTTGCAGCACCACTCTAATCTTGACTCTAATCTTTAGCATCTGCAGTACCCACTTCTGCCTTGAGTAAAATTAGGGCCAATCAAAGTCAGGAGTGGAAAGTTGTGTGTGAAATCCGAGGACACGGGGGAAGCTCTTAATGAATACTTTTCGTCAGTATTCACATTGGAAAAGGGCAATGTTAGTGAGAATACGGAGATACAGGCTACTAGATTAGATGGGATTGAGGTTGACAAAGAGGAGGTTTTAGCAATTTTGGAAGACCTGAAAATAGATAAGATCCCTCGGCCAAATGGGATTTATCCTCTGATTCTCTGGGAAGCCAGGGAGGAGATTGCAGAGCCTTTGGTTTTGATCTTTATGTCATTATTGTCAACAGGAATAGTGCCAGAAGGCTGGAGGATAATAACTGTTGTTCCCTTGTTTAAGAAGGGGAGTCAAGACAACCCTCGTAACTATAGGCCATAAGCCTTACTTCGGTTGTGGGTAAGGCATTGGAAAAGGTTATAAGAGATAGGGATAATCAACACGGTGTTGTGAAGGGTAGGTTGTGCCTCATTAACCTTATTGAGTTCTTCGAGAAGGTGACAAAACAGGTGGATGAAGGTAAAGCGGTTGATGTGGTGTATATTGACATCAGTCAGGCACCTGATAAGGTTCCACACCTTTGGCTATTGCACAAAACACAGAGTTTTGGGATTGAAAGCAATTTAGCAGTTTGGCTCGGAAATTGGCTAGCTGAAAGAAGACAGAGGGTGGTGGTTGATGGGAAATGTTTATGCTGGGGTTCAGTTTCTAGTGGTGTACTAGTGTCATTTTTATAAATGATCTGGATGTGGGTGCAGAAGGATGGGTTAGTACATTTACGGATAATACGAATAGGTAGAGTTGTGGATAGTGCTGAAGGATGTTGTGGGTTACAGAGGGACATAGATAAGATGCAGAGCTGGGCTGAGAAGTGGCAAATGGAATTAATGCATAAAAGTGTGAGATAGCTCACTTCAGAAGAAGTAACAGGAATGCAGAGTACTAGGCTAATGGTAAAATTCTTGGCAGTGTCGATAAACAGAGAGATCTCAGTGTCCAGCTGCATAAATCCCTGAAAGTTGTCACCCAGGTTGATAGGATTGTTAATAAGACATATGGTATGTTAGAACAAAGAACAAAGAAAATTTACAGCCAGGAACAGGCCCTTCGGCCCTCCAAGCCTGGGCCGATCTGAATGTACTGTCTAAACCTATCGCCCAATTCCTAAGCATCTGTGTCCCTCTGCTTCCCACCTCCTCATGCATCTGTCCAGATGCACCTTAAATGAATCTACCGTGCCTGCCTCTACTACCTCTGCTGGCAATGTGTTCTGGAGCGACTGGGCTTGTATACCCTTGAGTTTAGAAGACTGAGAGGGGATCTGATTGAGACATATAAGATTATTAAAGGATTGGACACTCTGGAGGCAGGAAACATTTTTCCGCTGATGGGTGAGTGCAGAACCAGAGGACACAGCTTAAAAATACGGGGTAGACTATTTAGGACAGAGATGAGGAGAAACTTCTTCACCCAGAGAGTGGTGGCTGTGTGGAATGCTCTGCCCCAGAGGGCAGTGGAGGCCCAGTCTCTAGATTCAATTAAGAAAGAGTTGGATAGAGCTCTCAAGGATAGTGAAATCAAGGGTTATGGAGATAAGTCAGGAACAGGATACTGATTGAGGATGATCAGCCATGATCATATTGAATGGTAGTGCAGGCTCGAAGAGCAGAATAGCCTACTCCTGCACCTATTGTCTATTGTCAGCCTCTGTGTAAAGTACTTGCCGTGCATATCCCCCTTAAACTTTTCACCTCTTACCTTGAATGCGTGACCTTTCATTATTGATTCCCTCACCCTGGGAAAAAGCTTATCTCTATCTACCCTGTCTATACCCTTCATGATTTTGTAGACCTCAATTAGGTCCCCCCTCAATCTCCTTTTTTCTAATGTAAACAATCCTAACCTACTCAACCTCTCTTCATAGCTAGCACCTTCCATACCAGGCAACATCCTCGTAAACCTTCTCTGCACCCTCTCCAAAGCGTCCACATCCTTTTGGTAATGTGGCGACCAGAACTGTGCACGGTATTCTAAATGCGGCTGAACCAAAGTCTTGTACAATTTTAACATGACCTGCCAGCTCTTATACTTAATACCCCATCCGATGAAGGCAAGCATACCAAATGTCTTCTTGACCACTCTATCCATCTGTGCAGCCACCTTCAGGTTACAATGGACCTGAACTCCCAGATCTCTCTGTCCATCAACTTTTCCCAAGGCTCTTCAGTTCACAGTATAGTTCATTCTAGAGTAGACTTCCCAAAATGCATCACCCCATATTTGCCTGGATTGAACTCCATCAGCCACTTCTCTGCCCAACTCTCCAGCCTATCTATATTCTCCTGTATTCTTTGATAGTCCCCAATGTTTTCTGCTATTACCAATCTTTGTGTCATCTGCAAACTTACTGATCAGACCAACAGTGCCCTCTTCCAGATCATTTATGTTTATCACAAACAACAGTGGCCCCAACACTGACCTCTGTGGAACACCACTGGTCACCTTTCTCCATTTTAAGAAACTCTTTTCAACTACTACTCTCTGTCTCCTGTTGCTCAACCAGTTCTTTATCCACCTAACTAGAACACCCTGCACACAATGTGACTTCACTTTCTCCATTAGTTTACTATGGGGAACCTTATCAAACGCCTTACTAAAGTGCATGTATATGACATCGACAGCCCTTCCTTCATCTATCAATTTGATCACTTCCTCAAATAACTCTATTAAGTTGGTATGGCACGATCTCCCCCACACAAAACCATGTTGCCTATCACTGATAAGCCCATTCTTTTCCAAATATAAATAGACTTTATCCCTCAGTACCTTTTCCAGCAACTTTCCCGCCACTGACGTCTTGCTCACTGATCTGTAGTTACCCAGAATATCCCTACTACCCTTCCTGTACAGGGGGACAACATGAGCAGCCCTCCAGTCCTCCGGCACCTCACCTGTGTTTAAGGATGCTACAAAGATATCTGTCAGGGCCCCAGCTATTTCCTCATCTCGCCCCTCTCAGTAACCTGGGATAGATCTCATCCGGTCCTGAGGATTTGTCCACCTTAATATCCTTTAGCCTACCCATTGCATCTTTCCTCCTTCTGTCAATATGATCCAGAGTAAACAAACTTCTATCTCTAATCTCAGCTTTCTTCACCTCCCATTCCTCTGTGAACACTGATGTGAAGTAATCATTGAGAATCTCACTCATTTTCTCAGGTTTAACACATTAACCTTCCTTCCTTATCCTTTAGTGGATCAACCCTTTCTCTAGTTACCCTCTTGCTTCTTATATAAGAATAAAAGGCCTTGGGATTCTCCTTAATTCTGCTCGCTTAAGTTATTTCATGATCCCTTTTAACCCGCTTGATTCCTCGTTTAAGATTGGTCCTACTGGATGTAGGTTTGCTCACTGAGCTGGAAGGTTCATTTTCAAACAGTTCGTCACTATACTAGGTAACATGTTCAGTGAGCCTCTGGACGAAACAGTGCTGATGTTTCCTGCTTTCTATTTATATGTGTGGGTTTCTTTGTGTTGGTGATGTCATTTCCTGTGGTGATGTCATTTCCTAAAGTGATGTCATTTCTTGTTCTTTTTCTCAGATATGGTAAATAGGATTCAAGTCAATGTGTTTGCTGATAGAGTTCTGGTTGGAATGCCATGCCCCTAGGAATTCTCGTGTGTGTCTCTGTTTGGTTTGTCCTAGGATGGATGTGTTGTTCCAGTCGAAGTGGTGTCCTTCCTTATCTGTATGTAAAGATACTAGTGAGAGAGGGTCATGTTGTTTTGTGGCTAGTTGATTTTCATGTATCCTGGTGGCTAGCTTTCTGCCTGTTTGTTCAATGCAGTGTTTGTTACAGATCTTGCACGGTATTTTGTAAATGACATTGGTTTTGCTTGTTGTCTGTGTAGGGTCTGTCAAGTTCATTGGCTGCTGTTTTAGTGTGTTGGCGGGTTTGTGGGCTACCATGATGCCACAGGGTCTGAGTAATCTGGCAGTCATTTCCGAGATATCTTTGATGTAGGGGAGAGTGGCTAGGGTTTCTGGACGCGTTTTGTCTGCTTGTTTGGGTTTGTTGCTGAGAAATTGGCAGACTGTGTTCATTGGGTACCCATTCTCTTTGATACACTGTATAGGTGATTTTCCTCTGCTCTGCGTAGTTCCTCTGTGCTGCAGTGTGTGTTAGCTCATTGAAATAACATTCTGATGCAGCTTCATTTGTGGGTTTTGGGGTGATTGCTTCTGTAGTTCAATATTTGGTCTGTATGTGTTTTCCTGTAGACGCTGGTTTGAAGTTCCCCATTGGCTGTTCGCTCTACTGTGACATCTAGGAATGGTAGTTTATTGTTGCTTTCCTCCTCTTTAGTGAATTTTATGCCAGTAAGGGTATTATTGATGGTCTTGAAGGTATCCTCTAACTTGTTTTGTTTAGTGATGACAAAGATGTCATCCACGTAGCGGACCCAAAGTTTGGATTGGATGGTTGACAGAGCTGTTTGTTTGAACAGGAAATGACATCACCACAGGAAATGATGTTACCAACCCAAAAAAACCCAAACATATAAATAGAAAGTTTGAAACATCAGCAATGCTTCATCCGGAGGCTCACTGAAGATGTTACCTAATATGGTAATGAAACGTCTGAAAATGGATCTTCTAGCTCAGTGAGCAAACCTACACCCAGAACCTCAACCTAAGCTACAAAACAAATTAGTTCGACTCTCCCGATATTCGTCCCAGGCCCGTTCTGTCCTTAGCTGCCTGGACCTTACGTATGCTTCCCTTTTCCTCTTGGCTTAGTCGCACGATTTCTCCTGTCATCCACGAATCTTGAATTGCCTATCCCTTGTTTTCAAAGGGACATGCCTATCCTGCACTATCTTCAACCTATCTTTGAAAACCTCCCACATATCAATTGTGGACTTCCCTTCAAATAGCTATGTGCAATTGCATTTCCCAGCTCCTTCCTAATTTTGATATAATTGGCCTTGGCCCAGTTTAGTACTCTTCCCTTAGGACCACTCTCATCTTTGTCTACGAGTATTCTAAAACTTACAGAATTGTAATCACTATTCCCAAATAAATCCCACACTGGAATTTTATACCACCTGGCCTGGCTCATTCCTCAACACCAGGTCCAATATGGCCCCTTCCCTTGTCGGACTATTGACATACTGCTGTAGAAAACTTTGCCCCAAATTCTGCCCCATCCAAACCTCTGACACTAAGTGTATCACATTCACTGTTGAGAAAATTAAAATCTCCCATCACCACCACCCTGTTGTCTCTACACCTTTCTATAATCTGTTTACCTATTTGGTCTTCTACCTGTAAAACAGTCCCACCAGTGTAGAACATAGAACATAGAACATTACAGTGCAGTACAGGCCCTTCAGCCCTCGATGTTGCGCCGACCTGTCATACTAATCTGAAGCCCATCCCACCGACACTATTCCATGTTTGTCCATTTGCCTGTCCAATGATGACCTAAATGCACTTAAACTTGGCGAATCTACTACCGTTACAGGCAAAACATTCCATACCCTTCCTACTCTCTGAGTAAAGAAACTACCTCTGACATCTGTCTTATACCTATCTCCCCTCACTTTAAAGTTGTGTCCCCTCGTATTTGCCATCCCCATACTTGGAAAAAGGCTCTCCCTGTCCACCTTATCTAACCCTCTGATTATCTTACATGTCTCTATTAAGTGACCTCTCAACCTTCTTCTCTCTAATGAGAACAGCCTCAAGGCCCTCAGCCTTTCCTCGTAAGACCTTCCCTCCATACCAGGCAACATCCCAGTAAATCTCTGCAGCCTTTCCAAAGCTTCCACATCCTTCTAATAATGCAGTGACCAGAGCTGTACACAATACTCCAAGTGTGGCCATACCAGAGCTTTGTACAGCTGCAGCATAACCTCCTGGTTCTGGAACTCAATCCCTCTATTAATAAAGGCCAAAACACTGTATGCCTTCTTAACAACCCTATCAATCTGGGTGGCAACTTTCAGGGATCTGTGTACATGGACACCGAGATCTCTCTGCTCATCTGCGTTCCCAAGAATCTTACCATTAGCCCAGTACTTTGCATTATGATTACTCGTCATTTATAAAAAATGACGAACAGCAGTGGACCCAACACCGACCCTTGCGGTATGCCGCTAGTAACTGGACACCAAGGTGAACATGTTCCATCAACTACAACCCTCTGTTTTCTTTCAGCAAGCCAATTACTGATCCAAACTGCTATGTCTCCCACAATCCCATTCCTCTGCATTTCGTATAATAGCCTACTGTGGGGAACCTTATCGAACGCCTTGCTGAAATCCATATACACCACATCAACCAGTTTACTCTCATCCGCCTGTTTGGTACTTTGTCAAAAAACTCAATAAGATTCATTAGGCACGACCTACCCTTCACAAAGCCGTGCTGACTGTTCCTGATCAGATTATTCTTTTCTAGATGGTCATAAATCCTATTTCTTATAACTTTTTCCAACACTTTACCAACAATTGAAGTGAGACTCACTGGTCTGTAATTACCAGGGTTGTCTCTACTACCCTTTTTGAACAAGGGAACCACATTTGCTATCCTCCAGTCCTCAGGCACTATTCCTGTAGACAATGATGATTTGAAGATCAATGCCAAAGGCTCAGCAATCTCTTCCCTTGTTTCCCAGAGGATCCTAGGATAGATCCCATTCGGTCCAGGGGACTTGGCTATTTTCACACTGTGCAGTATTTCTAATATCTCTTCCCTGTGAACCTCAATCTCTTCTAGTCTAGATGCAAGTATCTCTGTATCTTCCTCGCCAACATTTTCATTTTCTATAGTGAACACTGTCGAAAAATATTTATTTAGTGCTTCCCTTACCTCCTCTGACTCCACACACAACTTCCCACTATTATCCTTGATTGGCCCTAATTTAACTCTCATAATTCTTTTATTCCTGACATACCTATGGAAAGCCTTAGGGTTAACCCTGATCCTATCCGTCAACAACTTCTCATGTCTCCTCCTGGCTCTTCTGAGCTCTCTTTTTATGTCTTTCCTGACTTCTTTGTAACCCTCAAGTGCCCTAACTGAGTTTTCACATTTTGTCCTAACATAAGCCTTCTTCTTCTTCTTGACCAGGGATTCCACTTCGTTAGTAAACCACGGCTCACACGTTCTATATCTTCCTCCCTGCCTGACAGGTATATACTTATCTAGGACACACAGGAGCTTTTCCTTGAATAAGCTCCACATTTTTAATGTGCTCATCCCCTGCAGTTTCCTTCCCCATTCTACACTTCCTAAATCTTTCCTAATTGCATCGTAATTTCCCTTCCCCCAGCTGTAACTCTTGCTCGGTGGAGTACACCTATTCCTTTCCATCACTAAAGTAAACCTGACAGAATTGTGATTGCTGTCTCCAAAGTGCTCACCTACTTCCAAATCTAACACCTGGCCAGGCTCGTTACCCAGTACTAAATCTAAAGTGGCTTTGCCCCTTGTTGGCCTGTCTACATACTGTGTCAGGAAGCCCTCCTGCACACACTGGACAAAAACTGACCCATCTATAGTACTCATACTGTAGTGATCCCAGTCAATATTTGGATAGTTGAAGTCCTCCATGACAACTACCCTGCCTCTCTCACACCTATCGATAATCATCTTTGCTATCCTTTCCTCTACATCTCTGGGACTATTCGGAGGCCTATAGATAACTCCCAGCATGGTGACTTCTCCTCCTTTCCTGTTTCTAACCTCAGCCCATACTACCTCAGTTAACGAGTCCCCAAACATCCTTTTTACAACTGTTATATTTTCCCTGATCAACAATGCCACACCTCCCCCTCTTTTACCATCTTCTCTGTTCTTACTGAATCTCGGGACCTGCAACAGCTATTCCTGTCCCTGCTCCATCCATTTCTCTGTAATGACCACAACATTGAAGTCCCAGGTACCAACCCACCCTGCCTGTTCACCCACTTTATTTCGGATGCTCCTCGCGTTGTAACTGCACCCTTCTTATTTCTCAGCTCCACCCATAATGCCTCACTGTTCAAGCCCTCCACAGTGTCCTCCTTTAGCACAGCCATGATATTATCCCTGACCAGCAATGCAACTCCTCCCCTTCAACCAAGTCTCTGTGATCACAATAATGTCATATTCCCAGGTGCCAATCCAAGGCCTAAGTTCATCTGCCGTACCCACTATACTCCTTGCATTAAAGTATATACACTTCAGGCCACCAGTTCTTTTGTGTTCATCTGCTCTCTGCTCATTCTTCCCCTTGGTAAGTAATGCTAACTTTGTGATCCTTACAGTCTCCAGTTTCCAACTCACTGTCTAGTAGTCTTCTCTTCTGGTTCCCAGCCCACTGCCACATTAGTTTAAAACCTCCCCAACAGCAGTAGCAAAAACTCCCCCAAGGACAATCATTCCAGTCTGGTTCAGGTGCAGACCATCCAATTTGTAATAGTCCCACCTTACCCAGAACCGGTCCCAATGCCCCTCAGATCTGAACCCCTCCCTCCTACACCATCCCTCAAGCCACGTGTTCATCCTGCCTATTCTTTAATTTCCCTGGCGAGCACGTGGCACTGGTAGTAATCCCAAGAACACTATCTTTGAGGTCCTCCTCTTTAGCTTCTTTAGCTCTTTAGCTTCCAGTGCCCCTCCCCCAAATCCCCTCCCCCCTACCTTTTATCTCAGCCCGCCTGGCACACCAGCCTCATTCCTGAAGAAGGGCTTATGCCCGAAACGTCAATTCTCCTGCTCCTCGGATGCCTGGCCTACTGTGTTTTTCCAGCATCACATTTTTCAACACTGGTAAGGCCACACCTGGACTACTGCATACAAGTTGAGAACATAGATCATAGAACATTACAGTGCAGAACAGGCCCTTCGGCCCTCGCTTTGTGCCAACTTGTGAGCCAATTCTAAGCCCATCCCTCAACACTATCCTATCATCATCCATGTGCTTATCTAAGGATTGTTTAAATCTCCCTAATGTGGCTGAGATGACTACATTAGCAGATTGGGCATTCCACACCCTTACCACTCTCTGTGTAAAGAACCTGCCTCTGATATCTGTCTTAAATCTATCACCCCTCAATTTGTAGCTATGCCCCCTTGTACAAGCTGATGCCATCCTCCTAGGAAAAAGACTTTCATTGTCTACCCTGCCTAATCCTCTGATCATCTTGTGTGTCTTTATCAAATCCCCTCTTAGCCTTCCTCTTTCCAATGAGAACAGACCCATGTCCCTCAGCCTTTCCTTATAATACCTTCCTTCATGGTAAATCTCCTTTTCCAATGTTTCCACATCCTTCGTGTAATGGGGCAACCAGAGCTGTACACAGTATTCCAAGTGCGGCTTCACTAGCGTTTTGTATAGTTGTATCATGACGTTATGGCTCCAGAACTCAATCCCTCTACCAATAAAACCTAACACACCGTATGCCTTCTTAACAGCACTATCAACCTGGTGGTAACTTTCAGGGATTGATGTACATGGACACCAAGATCCCTCTGCACATCCACGCTACGAAGAATCTTTCCATTGATCCAGTACTCTGCCTTCCTGTTATTCTTCCCAAAGTGAATCACCTCACATTTATCTGCATCAAACTCCATTTGCCACCTCTCAGTCCAATTCTGCAGTTTATCCAAATCCCCATGCAACCTGCAACCTGTAACATTATTCCACTCTGTCCACTACTCCACCGATTTTAGTGTCATCTGCAAACTTACTAACCCATCCACCTATGCCTGTGTCCAAGTCATTTATAAAAATGACAAACAGTAGTGGTCCCAAAACAGATCCTTGTGGCACACCATTAGTAATCGGACTCCAGGCTGAATATTTTCCATCAACCACCACTCACTGCCTTCTTACAGAAAGCCAGTTTCTAATCCAAACTGCTAAATCATCCTCAATCCCATGCCTCCACATTTTCTCCAACAGCCTACCATGTGGAACCTGATCAAAGGCTTTATTGAAGTCCATGTATACCCCGTCAACTGCCCTACCCTCATCTACATGCTTGGTCACCTTCTCAAAAACTTCAGTGAGGTTTGTGAGACACGACCTGCCCTTGACAAAGCCATGTTAACTATCTGCAACCAAATTGTTGCTTGTTGGATGATTATAAATCCTATCTCTCATAATCCTTTCCAAAACTTTTCCTACAACAGATGTAAGGCTTACTGGTCTATAATTACCTGGGTTCCTCTACTGCCTTTCTTGAACAAGGGCACAACATTTGTAATCCTCCAATCCTTTGGTACTAAACCTGTAGACAATGACGACTCAAAGATCAAGGCCAAAGGCTCTGCTATCTCCTCCCTAGCTTCCCAGAGAATCCTCGGATAAATCCCATCTGGCCCAGGGGACTTATCTGCTTTCACTCCTTCTAGAATTGATAACTCCTCTTCCTTACTAACCTCAATTTTTTCTAGTCTAATATCCCATATCTTATTCTTCTCCTGTACAAACATCTCCTTTTCCAGAGTGAAAACAGATGAGAAATATTTGTTTAGCACCTCTCCGATCTCCACAAGATCCACACTCAACTTCCCACTTCTGTCTTTGACTGGCCCTATTCCTACCCTAGTCATCCTTTTATTCCTCACATACCTTTAGAAAGCTTTAGGGTTCTCCTTTATTCTACCTGCTAAAGACTGCTCATGTCCTCTCTTTGCTCTTCTTAACTCTCTTTAAATCCTTCTTAGCTAATCTGTAACTCTCCATCGCCTCATCTGAACCATCTCATCTCATCGTCATATAAGTCTCCTTCTTCCACTTAACAAGAGATGCAATTTCTTTAGTAAACCATGGTTCCCTTACCTTATCACTTCCTCCCTGCCTGACAGGGACATACCTATTGAGGACATGCAATATCTGTTCCTTAAATCAGCTCCACATTTCGATTGTCCCCATTCCCTGCATTTTGCTACCCCATTCAATGCATCCTAAGTCTTGCCTAATCACATTATAATTGCCCTTCCCCTATCTATAACTCCTCCCTTTGCCATGTACCTATCCCTTTCTGTCACTAAACTAAATGTAACCAAATTATGGTCACTCTCCAAAGTGCACACCCACCTCTCCCCACTTGCCCAGGTGTTTGGGAAGATCAGATTTAACCTGTTGCAGACTTCTCCCCATCAGCAACTCTGCTGGAGCTAACCCTGTAGTTGCATGACAGGGGTGTTTCTGATAATCAAATAGGAACCAGGGCAGTTTGATATCGAGTGAAGCTGTAGGCTGTTTTTCTAAGCCTGCATTCAAAGTTTGGGTGAGTCTTTTTTGCCGGACCATTGGATGATGGATGGTATGAAGCTGCCTTTATATGCCAAATGCCATTCAAGTTTAGGAAACACTCAAATTTCTGTTGGTAAATGATGATCCATTGTCTGTGACCAGTGCTTCCAGGAGTCTGTGTGTTGCAAAAGATGCTTGCAGCTTTTCAATTATTTTCCCTGTGTCTGATGAGTAAACTTTGTGCATGTCTAGCCACTTTGAATGGGCATCCACAATGGCCAAGAACATTGAGCCTGTGAAAGGACCAACATAGTCAATGTGTAACTGAGTCCAGGGTTTATCTGGCCATTACCTTGTATATAGGAGAATTGCTAGTTGTAATTTTTGTCCTTGTTGGCATTCTGGGCACTGTCCCACCAACGCAGCTATGTCTGCATCCAATCCTTCCCACCAGACATAACTTCTCACCAAAGTGGGTGGCACGGTGGCACAGTGGTTAGCACTGCTGCCCCACAGCGCCTGAGATCCGGGTTCAATTCCCGCCTCAGGCGACTGACTGTGTAGAGTTTGCACATTCTCCCCGTGTCTGCGTGGGTTTCCTCCGGGTGCTCCGGTTTCCTCTCACAGTCCAAAGATGTGCAGGTCAGGTGAATTGGCCATGCTAAATTGCCCGTAGTGTTAGGTAAGGGGTAAATGTCGGGGTATGGGTGGGTTGCGCTTCGCCGGGTCGGTTGGGCCGAAGGGCCTGTTTCCACACTGTAATGTAATCTAATCTAATCAAAGTCTTCATTTCGGAGACCCCTAGGTGACCCCAGTGATATTCACCCAGTATCTGGTGGCAACCTTTGCTCGGGACAATCACTCTTGCTCCCCATAATAATATGCCAACCTCTACAGTAATCTCGTCTCTTGGGGTCCAAGAAGGTTTCAATTCTGATTGTGATGGCCCTTTGGTTTCCCCATCACCAGCAGAGTAAATTTTGTTAAAGTCTGGTTCTGCAATCACTGATACAGCTGTGATGGTAGCGATCTCCATTAGAACCGGATGACCATTTACCCAGATGTCTATTTTGATTTGTTCTGATTTGGAGGTTGCTAAGCAATTTAACTGTTTCAAACCAGGTTTAAATGGACTATCCAGGGTGTGCACCCTCCTGACTACTGACCCGTGAGTTCTCTTACTCAATTCAGGCCTAGTGGGACTCCTTTACTCTCTCAAGTCTGCATACCACCAACAACTACAATGGCATGCGGGCCCAGACCCTGAATTAAATCTTATCCATTTGGGTGAGGCTTGACTTTGTATTGGGGTTTGCTGTGGGCTGACCCAGAGTGCCTCTCTTCCATATATGTCCTGAGTGAGGGAATGTGATTGCCTTCACTCAATTGATATTCCCCAAGCTCAGTCAGCCTGGCGCGGGTGTCCACATCCATCAGAATAACCTGCAACATGTACGCTGCACTTGCCACATTTTCCTATGACGAAGCCAGTTGTAGTGCCTGTTTGAAGTCCAGTTGAGCTTCAGCTAATAAGCGCTTTTGCACGTTTACATCAATAATCGCACATACCAAGCAGTCTCTCAGCATTTCATTAAAGGTTAAACCCAAGTCCACATGTCTCTGCTAGTCGTCCTCACCTAGTCAAAAATCCTGACGCAGATTTCCCTGGTCCTTGAACTGCTGAATAAAACCAATAGTGTCTCAGAGTTAGAAAAGGCTTGAGGTTGTAATATTCCTAAACTAAATCCATCAACTCTTGAAAGATTTTAGTATCTCGTGCCTCAGGAAACAGTAAGGTTTTAATAACCAAAAAAGCTGTCATGAGAGTTGTTTGTTGCTTTTGATCTGTCCCAATGTCATTTGTCTTTACATGAGTATAGTACATGATATTGGTCTAGTTTCCTCAGAGAACAGAATCTCTGACACTCCTGTTTATATCTGTCATCCAGGGCTCCCTGATTAGACCAAGTCCACCTGGCTGACCTCATTATAACACTACAAAACACTCTGTAATTCTGCATAACTTTGGAGCTGGAGCAGATATTAGAATGAAAATGCTAACCTGATGCAATATGGTCCTATACATCTTCCTGATCTTGTAATGAAAGTGCATGTTTAGGGGATTGAAGGGGGAGTTTCAGTATTTGTATTGTTTGTGCTATTTATGACCTTGGGTTGCTAATTGATTTGGTTTAATGCCTAAAACAATCTATTCCATGGAAACGTAATGAATGTGTTTTGCTTTTTACTGCACCATGTAGAAAATACAATCGTATGAAAGTATTCACTGTGCTTTGTCAAAGCCCAATACTTTGTTCATAGAACTGGTTGAACATAGAACATAGTATTTGAAGTCTAGTCCTTAAATGATTGTATCTAGTTAGATTTTTTGATGTGAGTCAATGGAACAGGGCTGAATCATTTTAAATTGAATAAATAGAATCAAGTGTTTTCCCAGAAGACCTAATTTCAACTGAATAGAAAATCACTGCAAACCATCTGTTCTCCAGCAAATATCAGCTTCACACTGGGTCAATTCTGTTGTGTACCATTACAGCAAATGATTCATAGATACAATATCAATCCCCCCTCCCCCAAAACACACTATCCCACTTTGAGTCTTATATAGAAATTACATGTTTACTGTGAAGTTGTTAATCTCTGTGCATTCCTCGGATTTCTGTCGACTAAGAGGCAAGTATAAAACTTAATAAGCTATAAATCAAAGGGCATTGCTTTGTTTCTGAGTAATTACCTACAGCTCATTTCAAACCAGCAAGCAGTAAGGTGAAAAATGATGACAAGAATTTCAATAATGTTTGACAAATTACAAAGACTAAAAGCTGTATTCCACCTGGGAATATATATTCGCAAAAATACTGCAGTGAATGGAATATATTACGGGGGTTTAAATGGTCAAGTTACCTAGTGAGCTTTACATTAACACATGGCCAGAAAATCTTGTGGAGGAAGAGATCTGAAATAGATATCCGTGAGTGAATTATGCTGAGTGACTTCAGAGGGACATTGACAAGTTGGCCACATGGGCAGAGAAATGTGAGGGAATGCTTTTTCGTAGCAGAAACACAGAGACACAATACACAATGGTACAACTCTGAGGGGAGTGCAGGAGCAGAGGGATCTCAGGGTTCACATGAAGATGGCCAGGCAAGTTGAAACAGTTAGGTGAAAGTGAGTACTGCAGATGCTGGAGATTAGAGTCGAGAGTGTGGTACTGGAAAAGCACAGCAGTCAGGCAGCATCCAAGGAGCAGGAAAATCGATGTTTCGGGCAAAGACCCTTCATCAGGAATTGAAGTTGAAACAGTCGTTAAGAAGGTTTATAGGGTCCTTGGGTTTACAAACAGAGGCATAGAGCATAAAGGCAAGGAAATGATACTACACCTCTACAAATCATTGGTCAGACCACGTTTGGAGCATTGTGTTCAGTTCAGGTTTCCTTATTTAAGGAAGGATGTTAAAGCCCTGGAGAGAATGTGAAGGAGATTTATTAGAATTATACCAGGAATGAGGGATTTTAGATACAAGGAAACAAATAGAGAAATTGAGCTTATTCTCCTTGGAGCAGGGAAGGTTAAGACTAGATTCCCTACAGTATGGAAATAGACCATTTGACCCAACAAGTCCACACCGACCCTCAGAAGAGTAACCCACCTAGACCCATTCCCCTAGCCTATATTTACCCCTGAGACTATGGGCAATTTTGCATGACCAATTCACCTAACCTGCACATCTTTGGACTGTGGGAGGAAACTGACACAGACATGGGCTGAATGTGCAAACTCCACAGACAGTCGCCCGAGACAGGAATCGATCCCGGTCCCTGGCGCTGTGAGGTAGCAGTGCTAACCACTGAGCCACTATGCCACCACTTTAAGAAGTGATCTTATTGAGGTGTCAAATTTATGAACAACTTTGACAGGGTAAAGAAGGATATTCTGTTTCCATTTGTTGGTATATCACAATTTCAAAACAAGAATGCTGGGAATGAGATGAGGAGAAACTTCTTTACTGAGAGAGTTGCTAGGATTTGGAATGCCTGGTTGAGTGGTGGAGGCAGATTCTATTGGAGGTTTCAGAAGAGAGCTGGAGATATATTTGAAAGGGGTGAATTAGAGGGCTGCAGAGATAGGGCTGGAGAGTGGGATTGCAGAGCTGATACAGACAAGATGAGTCCAAAGGCCTCCTTCTGTTCTCTAAAATTGTATGATTCTATGACTAATGGAATAGAATTCTCACTATCGGATGCAGCATTTCTGCCAATGACTCTCACCCACTTCATCCACCCAAACTCTTCCAGTATTCTGCACTTCAAAGAACAAAGAACAATATAGAACAGGAATTGGCCCTTCAGCCCTCCAAGCCTACGCCAACATATTTTGCCTTTGCAAACTAAAACTGTCTTCCCTGACAGGATCCGTATCCCTTTAGTCCCTTCCTATTCCTGTATTTATCCAGGTGCTTCTTGAATGCTGCTATTGTGTCTGCTCCCACCACCTCCTCTGGCAGCACGTTCCAGGCACTCACTACCCTTTGGGGAGAAAACTTGCCTCACACATCTCTTTTAAACTTCTCCCCATCACATCCTGAACCTGTGTCCCCTAGTTATTGACTCCCCACCAATGGGAAAAAGCCTCAGACTTTCCTCTCTATCCACGCTAATCACAATCTTATAAACTTCTATCAAGTTGCCCCTCAACCCCCTGCGTTCTAGTGAAAAAAAACCCAGTCTATTGAACCTTTCTTCGTAGCTAAAATCCCCCATACCAGGCAACATCCTGGTAAACCTTATCTCTACACTCTCTAAAGCATCCATATCTTTCTGGTAATGTGGTGACCAGACTGTACCCAATATTCCAAGTGTGGCCTAACTAAAGTTCTATAAAGCTGCAGCATAACTTGTCTAGCTTTCAGAGCACCGTCCTCCAGCAGGTGATTGTGGAGGACACAATTGTAAGGCACAGAATTTATAGCAAAAATTTACAGTGTGATGTAACTGAAATTATGCATTGAAAAATACCTTGATTGTCTGAGTCTTTCATCTGTTCGAATACCATTCTCACTTCCTACATGTGTAAATCACAAAACCTTTTCTTAAACATAGTTAAAAATCACACAACACCAGGTTATAGTCCAACAGGTTTAATTGGAAGCACACTAGCTTTAGGAGCGACGCTCCTTCATCAGGTGACAATCAAGATATTGTTGGACTATAACCTGGTGTTGTGTGATTTTTAACTTTGTACACCCCAGTCCAACACCGGCATCTCCAAATCATTTTTTAAACATTGCATTCTCAGGTTAATTGTAACAATTGGTGTTAGCTAGACAATATGTTGAAGGTGCCCCCTGTGTTCTCTGTCTATGCCATGATGTTTAGATTGATTCTAATCTAAGAAGTGAGATAACAGAGTTTTACATGAATTCAGTCAGTTTTTGAGCAAAGCACAATGTAATTGTGCAAGTACAAATATGTGTGCATGTGGGTCTGTGTATGTGTGTGTGTGTTGAGTGTGTGTGTCTGTCTGGGTTGGGGGTTGTGAGTGTGAGAGAGTGTGAGAGAGTGCCAGTAGCAGTGGTGGACTCTCCCTCTTTATGGGCATTTAAGCGGGCATTGGATAGGTATATGGAGGATAGTGGGTTAGTATAGGTTAGGTGGGCTTGGATCAGCGCAACATCGAGGGCCAAAGGGCCTGTACTGCGCTGTATTATTCTATGTTCTATGTTCTATGTTTACAAATTGATGCTGGTTCTGTTTAATCCATTTTAGGTGTATAATCATCCTTCCAAAATGATAGACTCCAGCAATTTATCCACGACAACTCCAGTACAATTGTAACACAGTTCCCTGGGAAGGACTCATGCTCGAAACGTCAATTCTCCTGCTCCTCGCATGCTGCCTGGCCAGCTGTGCATTTCTAGCACCAGACTATTTGACTCTGATCTCCAGCATCTTCAGTCCTCACTTCCTCCTACTTAATTATAACAATACTGTACAGTTTAAACATTGACATTTACATGACAATGTGAACACTTGCCCAGATATATCCTGCATACAGAAAGGAGCTCAAATCCAACATGGTCAATTACCACCCTATCTGTCGATTCTTGATCATCATCAAAGTAATGGAGGTGTCATCAACAGTGCTACCTAGCAGCACCTGCTCAGCAATAACCTGCTCAGCAATAACCTGCTCGGTGGCACCCTGTTTGGTTTCTGCCAGGGTCACTCAGGACCTGACCTCATTACAGCCTTGGTTCAAACATGGGCAAAAGAGCTGAATTCCAGAGGGGAGGTGGGAATGATAGTCCTTGATATTAAGGCTGCATTGGACTGAGTAGGGCATCAATGAGCCATAGCAAAACTGGAATCAATGGTTTCATGGGGTAAACTCTCTGGTGGTTAGCACATCAGAAGACCATTGTTGTCGTAGATCAGTCATCTCAGCTCCAGGACACCTCTGCAGAAGGTCCTCAGAGTAGTTTCCTAGGCCTAACCATCTTCAGCTGTTTCATCAATGACCTTCCTTCAACCATAATGTTTGCTAGTGATTGCAAAATGTTCAGCACCATTCACAACTCCTCAGATATTGAAGCAATTCATGTTTGAATGCAACAAGATGTGAACAATATCCAGGCTTGAGCTGACAAGTAACATTTGATCCAGGCTATGAGCATCACGTACAAGAGACAATCTAACCACCACTCCCAGACATTCAATATTGCTACCATCACTGAATCCCTCATTATTAATATTCTGGGAGTTCCCATTGACCAGAAACTCAACTGGACTCACCACATAAACACAGTGGCCACAAGAGCAGGTCAGGGGCTGGGAATACTGCGGTGAATAACTCACTACCTGCCTCCTCAAAGCCTGTCCATCATTTACAAGGCACAAGTCAGGAGTGTGATGGAATATTCCCCACTTACCTGGATTGGTGCAGCTCCGACAACACTCAAGAAGCTTGACACTATCCAGGACAAAGTAGCAGTTTGGTTGGCACCACATCCAGAAACAGTCACTCCCTCCATTGGAACAGTAGGAGGCCATTCAGCCACTCAAGGCTGTTCTGTCTTTCAATGAGTTCATGACTGATCTGTGGCAAAGCTCCATATCCTTGTCTTTGGCCATATCTCTTAATAGGAGAAAGTGAGGACTGGAGATGCTGGAGATCAGAGCTGAAAAATGTATTGCTGGAAAAGCGCAGCAGGTCAGGCAGCATCCAAGGAGCAGGAGAATCGACATTTCAGGCATAAGCCCTTCTTCAGGAATGAGGAAGGTGTGTCAAGCAGGCTAAGATAAAAGGTAGGGAGGAGGGACTTGGGGGAGGGGCGTTGGGAATGC
>NC_057730.1:58987831-58998375 GCF_004010195.1 Chiloscyllium plagiosum | reverse complement strand
GTCGATTCTCCTGCTCCTTGGATGCTGCCTGACCTGCTGCGCTTTTCCAGCAACACATTTTCAGCCCTTTCTAATGAAGGCAAGCATGCCATAGACCTTTTTCACTACCTTATCTACCTGCACTGCCACCTTCAGTGATCTGTGGACCTGCACCCAGATCCCTCTGCATATCAGTACTCCTAAGGTTCTGCCATTCACTGTGTAATTTCCACCTGTACATGACCTTCGAAAATGCATCACCTCGCACCTGTCTGCATTAAACTCCATTGGCCATTTCTCTGCCCATAGCTCCAACTGATCTATATCCTGTTGTACCCTCTGACAATCTTTCTCACTATCTGCAACTCCACTTTATATTGTCTGAAAACTTACTAATTACAGAAATTATGAAGAGGTTAAACAGGCTATTTTAAATGCTTATGAATTAGTACCAGAAACACATAGACAGCAGTTCAGAAACACAAAGAAGGAACCAGGTCAAACTTACGTTGAAATTCAAAAGAATTAAACATAGTCATTTTGATTGATGGTGCTTTGAAAATAGATAGGACCTTAGAGGCTCTAAGAGAGATTATTCTGCTGGAGGAATTTAAAAACTCACGTACGGAGTAAGAATTCACTGGAGGAACAGAAAGTTCAGTAAGTGAGGAAGGCAGCAGAATTAGCAGAAAAGTACATGTTGGTGCATAAGACAAGCTTCCGGCCAGAAATTCGTCCTGTGAGGGATAGAGGTTGGGAGAAGGTGAGATCCTACACTGCGAAACCAAGAGTAGAGAGCACTGGTAAATATTTACCATGGGAAAAAAAAGAAGCCCAAGAGGGTGGAAAGGAGGTGAAAGGCACCAGGTGTTTCTACTGTGGTAAAGTGGGACACGTAAAGTCACAGTGCTGTTCATTAAAGATGGGCACTGTGTGAAAAGATGTGGTAAAAGAAGCTAAGCCAGTGGCATTAGAGAAGGTAGTAAAGGAGACCCCAAGAAGAGCCAAGCAGCTGCAAGGGAGTGCACAGCCTGAACAGGGGCTAGGTATGGAGTTAGTACCTGATCACTACAAAAAATTCACCTCTGCAGGTAAAGTTGACTCAGAAAGAACAGGAGGAGAAGGACAAGAAGTTATAATTTTGAGAGATACAGGATTGAACCAGTCGCTGATAGTAAGGAATGAGCGAATGATAGTAAGGAATGATAGTAAGGAATGCACTCTTTCTGATCTGTTACTCACGAGTGTGGTAATTTGTGGGATAGATGGACAGAAATTTAGCATTTCCCTGTGTCAGATCAGGTTGGAGTGCCAACTTAAGACTGGGAAAGTAACAGTGGGAGTGATTGACAGATTGTCAGCTCCAGGAATTCAGTTTATTCATGGGAATGATTTGGCAGGGTGCAAGATGGGAGTGACACCCCTTGTTGTGGAAAAGCGCAAGGAAGAAAAGAAACTGAGGGGTTAAAACAGAAATATCCTGCTATTTTCCCAGACTGTGTAGTAATCAGATTCCACTATCATGCCAGAGCATGAAGCAAAAAATAAAGAGAAAGATGAAGGAGTTGAGGTTCAGTTAGCGGATACCCTGTTTGACGTAATATCGGATGTTTGATGCAGAGGGTCAGACAGAAGTGTTTAGCCCTGAAAGGTGAAGGGACTTGCAACAGAAAGGAAAGACCATAAAAGATATATATGTGGATGCGTACTCCAAAAAGGAGGCGGAGAATATTCCGGAGGGTTATTATCTGAAAAATAGAACCCAAGAGAAAAATGGAGACCACAGCATATTAGTGTAGAAGAGAAATGGGCCGAAGTGCACCAGATTGTGTTGCCGGTAGCATACAGACAGGAGGTGTTATGAGTAGCACATGAACTACCTGTAGGAGGTCACCTAGGGGTATGAAAGACTCAAGCTAAAGTACAAAAACACTTTTATTGGCCTGGAATGCACAAGAATGTGGTTAACTTTTGCTGTACATGTCATACATGCCAAATGGTAGGTAAATCATAACTAGTAATAAAACCAACACCTTTGTTGCCAATTCCAACATTTGAAGAACCTTTCATGGGGGTTATAATTGATTGTGTAGGTCCCCTCCCGAGAACTAAAAGGGGGAACCAGTACTTGTGACCCATAATGGATGTGTCTACCAGATTTACGGAGGCAATTCCATGATGGAGTATTAAGACAAAAAGGATGGTAGAGGAGTTAGTAGCTTTCTTCACACAGTATGGGCTACCCAGAGAAATTCAGTCAGAGCAAGAGTCAAATTTTACTGCTAGGCTGTTTAAGGAGGTTATGGATAGCTTAGGTATACAGCACTTTAAATTCAGTGCATGTCATCCTGAATCCCAGGGAGCTTTGCAAAGGTGGCATCAGACCTTGAAGACCATGTTGACAGCGTACTGTCAGGATTACATGAATGATTGGGATAAAAGGATCCCCCATTCATATTATTTGCAATTAGAGATGCTCCAAATGAATCTACTCTATTCATTCCCTTTGAGTTAATATTCGGTGATGAAGTGAGAGGCCCTTTGAAATTAATTAGAGAAAAATTGACAGGACCAAAGTTGGAGATCTCACACTTAGATTATGTATTGGAGGTGAGGGAGAGACTAAATCAAATAGGTGAGTTAGCTAAACAGCACCTGAAGAGAGCACAGTGTAGAATGAAGCAGGTGGCAGATAAAAGATCTGAGACTCGGATGTTTTCCCAAGGGGATGATGTCATAGAGTCATAGAGACATAGAGATGTACAGCATGGAAACAGACCCTTCGGTCCAACCCGTCCATACCGACCAGCTATCCCAACCCAATCTAGTCCCACCTGCCAGCACCTGGCCCATATCCCTCCAAACCCTTCCTATTCATATATCCTTCCAAATGCCTCTTAAATATTGCAATTGCACCAGCCTCCACCACTTCCTCTGGCAGCTCATTCCATACCCACACCACCCTCAGTGTTTAAAACGTTGCCCCTTAGGTCTCTTTTATGTCTTTCCTCTCTCGCCCTAAACCTACGCACTTTAGTTCTGGACCCCCCGACCCCAGGGAAAAGACTTTGCCTATTTACACTCTTCATGCCCCTCTATAAGGTCACCCCTCAGCCTCCGACGCCCCAGCCTGTTAAGCCTCTCCCTATAGCTCAAATCCTCCAACCCCGGAAACATCCTTGTAAATCTTTTCTGAACTCTTTCAAGTTTCACAACATCTTTCTGATAGGAAGGAGACCAGAATTGCATGCAGTATTATGTGTTAGTACTGTTACCAGTAATAGGAGATCCCTTCAAAGCCAGGTTTAGTGGCCCTGATCAAATTGAGAAAAAGTTGAGTCAGATGAACTGTTTAGTAAAGATACCAGATAGGAAAGAAAAGATATTGAGTATGTCATGTGAACATGTTGAAGCTATTATACTAGAGAGAAAGAACTGTTCATTACTACCCCGCAGAGTGAGGAATCAAATCCAGATGATATGGATTTTCATGTGCCTCAAAATAGATTAAAAAGTGAAGAAGTCTTGAGGAGTGGGATAGATTAGTAAGCTATCTGTCTCAGGAGCATAGAATGCAGTTGAAAGATTTGTTACTGCAATATAAGGACATATGTAAGAAACAGATGGGAAGGACTAATGCTATTGTACATTAAGTAGATGTAGGGAATACTGCTCCAGTAAAACAAAACCCCTATCGCCTTAATCCTTTCAAAGCCAGCCAGGTCCAGATGGAGGTGGAGGCCATGCTCGACGACGACATCATCGAACCAAGCCAGAGCGAGTAGAGTTCGCCGATTGTCTTAGTTCCCAAACCGGACGGGACTCAACAATTCTGTGTGGATTATTGGAAGGTCAACGCCATTACAAAATCGGACTCCTATCCAATTCCTAGACTGGAGAACTGTATCGAGAAATTCAGATTAGCCAATTACATCACCAAGTTGGACTTAATGTGTGGTTACTGGCAGGTACCTTTATCAGATGGTGAAATAAATTTCTGCGTTTATAACCCCAGATTGGCTATATCAGTTTAAAGTGATGCCTTTTGGGATGAAGAACACATCCATCACATTGTGACTGGGTTAACAAACTGTGCAGTCTCTTTGGACGATGTCGTGATCTTTAGTAAGTCCTGGAAAGATCACATTGTACAGTTGGCAGATCTCTTTGAACAACTACGAGAAGCAAAACTGGTGATAGATTTAAATAAAATGGAATTCGTGAAAGCAGAGGTGACATTCTTGGGACATAACATTGGTCATGAAAGGTTGACCCCACGGAATGCAAAATCGAGGAATTACCACAACCAACCTCGAAGAAAGAGGTGCTTCGATTCTTAGGACTCAGCGGATTCTACTGGACGCTTGTTCCAAACTTCAGCAGTGTAGTGCAACCTTAACCAATTTGCTGAAGAAGAACACAAAGTTTCAGTGGACAGAACAATTAGATTAGATTAGATTACTTACAGTGTGGAAACAGGCCTTTCGGCCCAACATGTCCACACCGACACGCCGAAACATAACCCACCCATTCCCCTATATTTACCCCTTTACCTAACACTACGGGCAATTTAGCATGGCCAATTCACCTGACCTGCACATCTTTGGACTGTGGGAGGAAACCGGAGTACCCGGAGGAAACCCACACAGACACGGGGAGAATGTGCAAACTCCACACAGTCAGTCGCCTGAGGTGGGAATTGAACCCGGGTCTCTGGCGCTGTGAGGCAGCAGTGCTAGCCACTGTGCCACTGTGCTGCCCACACCGTGCAGCCCTCAACATGCCGCCCAAATGTAGAGGCAGCACGGTGGCACAGTGGTTGGTCCGAAGGGCCTGTTTCCACACTGTAAGTAATCTAATCTAAAAAAAAATGCCAAGAGGCATTCGAACATTTGAAAGCCATATTAACCACCAAACCAGTTGTAGCTACACCAAACTTTTCAAAACCTTTTAAAGTCACCATCGATGCTAGTGACATAGGAGTTGGAGCTGTACTCCTACAGGAAGATGAGGATGGGTTTGAACTGCCAGTTGTTTACTTTTCAAAGAAGATCAACATTCACTAGAGGAAATGCTCCACAATTGAAAAGGAAACTATTGGGTTTGGTCCTGGCCTTACAATATTCTAATGTGTATGTCACAAACAATGTTTCGGAGATGGTTGTGTACATGGATCACAATCTGCTTACATTCTTAGAACGTTTTAAAGATAAGAATATGAGACTATTTCTTTGGAGTCTTATGTTACAGACTTTTAATTGCGGGTCGTAAGAATGTACAGGGGAACCTCGATTATCCGAATACCAATTATATGAAAATCGGATTATCCGAAGGAGATCTTGAGGTCCCGATGGAAACATTACATCAAAGACGTGGTTCCAACAGTGATCACGTCTTTTGTTTACAATGATTAAACAGGCACCATCTCCAAATGACTAACCTCCCACCCTCTCTCTCTCCCTACACTTTCCTTGGAGTTCCACAGAGGGGTGTACCCTAAACCCCCCTTCCCCACTTAATCTCTCCAACATTGTCCTGTACAGATGCAGTGAAAACGTGTGTGTGTGTGCGCGCTATTTGGAGACTTACTTCACAAAGGCAACTGCAGCGGCAGTCTTGTTGTTGGTGTCCATTCCAGCTGAATGGAGAGGGGACGGGTAAGTACAGGGTTGGGGGAGGGGGCAGGGTTGGAGGGGCTGGGGGGTGGTGTTGGAGGCGGGGCCTCATGTACTGTGTGCTTCTGCAGTCTCCTGAACAGGGAGCAGACTTTAAAAACTCTGAGCCCCAGAGGAAAGGCATTTAATCATTTAACCGAAAAATCAATTATCTGAATGACATAGTGCCCGCCCATCACATTGGGATAATCAAGGTGTCCCTGTAATCGTAGAAGTGTTGTCGTGGATTTAACTGATAAAGATTAGATGAGATTTGTCTTTATTTAATGTTATACTCATATATACAGTTATATGGGAAAAGTTAAGATGAACTTAAATTAAGGTTGTCAGTATGTTCAGGTAATGAGTTTAAAGAATAGAAAAAAATGAATCCATCTTTTCATTATGATGATTCATTTTTTCTTAAGGGGGAGGTGTTACGAAGATGTGGGTATACTGTACCTTTAAGAGAGTTAAAAGCTAGCAGAACTACCTGACAGCAGCAAGTGTTCTGAATAAGATAACAATGTAACACTTGGTTAAAAGCTAGATTAGTTGGTAGCCTGGAAATAACAAAACAGATTTGAATTAGGCCAATCATTTTAAATTATACTCTGAAAAATACCAAACTCCAATCAAGTTTGAATTTAATATATTGACAACCTTAAAAGCCAGTGACACAATCCAATGCTTTTGTGGGGGGGGGGGGGGGGGCGCAGTATAAGGCTGAGGAAAATTGAACAGTTGGGAGGAGAACTGCCAAGCCAACGACATCTGCAGACTGCCCAGAGAATAGCTGTCTTAAAAGTACCTTTATTGATCAGTAACCTGTGAAGCAGAAATCCCTAAGAAGAAGAAAAGAAGATTTGACATCTGGCTGGTTTTGAAATTTGAATGTTTTTCAGTAAATCTTAGTCAGGGTATTTTATCGGACTTGTAGTTTAGATTAGATTACTTACAGTGTGGAAACAGGCCCTTCGGCCCAACAAGTCTACACTGACCCGCAAACCACCCAGACCCATTCTCCTACATTTATCCCTTCACCTAACACTACGGGCAATTTAGCATGGCCAATTCACCTAACCAACAGGCCCTTCGGCCCAACAAGTCTACACTGACCCGCAAACCACCCAGACCCCATTCTCCTACATTTATCCCTTCACCTAACACTACGGGCAATTTAGCATGGCCAATTCACCTAACCTGCACATTTTTGGATTGTGGGAGGAAACTGGAGCAATCGGAGGAAACCCACGCAGACACGGGGAGAATGTGCAAACTCCACACAGAGAGTCACCTGAGGTGGGAATTGAACCCGGGTCTCTGGCGCTGTGAGGCAGCAGTGCTAACCACTGTGCCACCGTGGTTAGAAGGAAAAGTAACAGATAGGTTAGAGGAAGGAGTTGTAAACAGTTGTGAGTTAATTATTCTCTGTTATACTTTAAGAAATAAAGTTGATATTTTTACTTTAACTAGTTCTTGGCCTCTTGAATTTTCACAGGTTACTGCACGAGGTAAATCTTTTCTGTGTTGCTGGTTTAAATTAAGCAGGAGGGTTTACCCCATGTCGTAACAATACCATATGACTTTTGTACCAGTCTGCCATGAGAGACCTTGTCAAAGGCTTTACTGAAGTCCATATAGACAACATCAACTGCTTTTCCCTCAGCAATCATCTTCATCACCTCTTCAAAAAACCTGATCAAGGGCATGACCTCCCCTGCATAAAACCATCATGTTGCTAATAAATCCACTTACTTCTAAATGCATATAGATCTCATCCCTGAGAATCTTTTCCAATAATTTTCCTACCACCAAAGTGAGACTCAAAGGCTTGTAATTTCCTGGATTATCTGTACTACCCTTCTGCAGTCCTCAATTTCTACTACTTCTTCCAACAAAGGGACAATATTGGCTATTCTCTAGTCCTCTGGGACCTCACCTGTGGCCAAAGAGGATACAAAGATGTCTGTCAATGCTCCTACAATTCGTGCTCTTGCCTCCTTCAATATTCTGGGATAGATCCCATCAGGACCTGGGGGCTTATCTACCTTAATACTTTTTAAGACGCACAACACCTCTTCCTTTTTAATAACAACATGGATTAGAAATTCTGCACTCCCTTACCTGAGGGTATCATAGATTTCATAAAGATTCATAGAATCCCTACAATGTGGAAACAGGTCATTTGGCCCAACAGGTCCACAGTGACCCTCTGAAGAGTAACCCACCCAGACCCATTCTCCTACATTATATTTCCCCTGACTAATGCACCTAACTTACCCATCCCGAATATTATAGGCAATTTAACATGGCCAATTCACCTAACCTGCACATGTTTGGACTATGGGAGTAAACCGGAGAACCCAAAGGAAACCCATGCAGACATGGGGAGAATGTACAAACTCCTCACAGACATTTATCCGAGGGTGGAATTGATCACCCTAGCGCTGTGAGGCAGCAGTGCTAAACACTGAGCCACCATGATGCCCATCTGAGCCACTGTGCCACCCATTCCTCCACCAATTCCTTCTCTTTGGCGATTACCAACACAAAGTACTCGTTTAGGACCTCACCTCCCTCTTCTGGCTCCACACATAGATTTCCTCCTTTATCCTTGAGTGGGCCAACCCTTTCCCTGGCTACCCTTTTGCTTTTTATATATTATTAAAAAGCCTTGTGATTCTTCATTCTGTTTGCTATTGACTCTCGTGACTCCTTTTAACCCTACTTATTCCTTGTCTAAGATTTTTTCTATTTTCCTTATATACTTCAAGGGCTTCATCAGTTCCCATCCTCCTAGACCTTATGTATGTTTCCTTATTTTTGACCAAAGTCCTAACATCCCTGGATATCCAAGGTTCACGTAACTTGCCACACCTATCCTTCATTCTCTCAGGAATGTGCCACTCCTGAACTCGTATCAACTGCCATTTGAAATACTCCCAGATGTCCCTCAAACAGCTGCCTCCAATCAACATTCTCCAGTTCCTGCCTAATATTGTTATAGTGTGCCTTCCCCCAGTTAAACACCTTCACCCATGGACTCCTGTTATCCCTATCCATGAGTATCTTAAAACTCACTGTATTATGGTCACTACTCCCAAAATGGTCCCCCAGTGAAACTTCACTCACCTGACCGGGCTCATTTCCCAAAACCAGTATAACCCCTTCTGTAGTTGGAATGTTTTACATACTGTGTTAAGGAACTCTCCTGTTAGTGAATTTTGAGAAGATTTGTAGCTCAGGTTGAGCTCCATCCTGACTCTCCTGATTGGTCCTTAGAAATTCTGTCCCATCCTAGGCCCTAGTACGAAATGAGTCCCAGTCAATATAGGGGAAGTTAAAATTACCCACCACAGCAACCCTACATGTTTTTACATCTTTCCAAATTTCCTAATTCTTAAACACCAACATCATTAAGCCCCTATCCTGCAACATTACTAACTGCGTTTTGCTCCACTTCATCTAACTAATCTCTCCTTTGTTTCTCCATCATGGGAGAAGTTGATACACAACCAAGTCAAACGGGTAAAGATGAATTGGATAAAGGGTGACATTGGCCTCCTCACCCCCTTGGAAGAGCAAATGCTGAACTTGGCCAGAAAGAATTGATATAATTCTCATGGGAAGACTGAAATCTCTGTCTAAGCAACTTAGTGAGCCTCATTGTGCTGTGATGCTCTCACATTACCACCAAGATACCCTCTTTCTGAAGCTGCCCATTTTGCACAATCAATGGCCTCTTCTGTTACGCAGACACCAGGGACACTCATACCAGCCCCCTCCATCAAAGATGTCGGTTCCTCAGCCCATCACCACCTCTCTCATATTGAAGGGGGAAGCCAGTGAGCCCTCTAAGGATGCAGCAGAAACATTTTCTCCTGTGCCTCCACCAGCCCAGAGACTGGCAACCCCTGTCTGTTCTTTCCAGATTAGACTTGGGGGCACAGTCTAGTGTCATGTGTGTGCAGCTGGCCGAGGATGAAATGGCCCAGGTCCGTGGCAGTCAGAACACTGTCAGAGACAAGGCACCTACTCAGCCCCATGTAGGAGTTTACTCTACGGTGTTGTCCATTAATGACTTTGTACAAATGCAGAGACAGACACAGGGGTACAGGCAGATCCACCCTGTAATCTGAATCAAAGAATGGAGGAGTCTATCAATACCTTCTTCTGTTAGCGCTGTGACTGTCATAATCACACCAGCCCTTGCTGCTACCATTCAGGGTAGGGGCAGAGATGTTTCAAAATATACTTTCATCATGTTCTTGCATATATGTGGTTCGGTGTGTGTGGAAGATAGCAGCTCTGAGGTGTTCAGCAGCAATGAGACTTGTGAAATGTGTTTGTGAATTGGTGAATGCAGAGGACACTTAAACTCAACTGAGGTGACAAGGATTCAATTATTATAAGCAATGGAATGGTCACATTTGCTCAAGGCCAAGATTAATAATGTTCATTGTTAGTCAATGTACATGCTGCACATTGGATGGAGGATGTGTGACCTCATGATAAGGCCTTTGATAAGGTGTCACACGGAAGGCTGCTGAGTAAGGTGAGGGCCCATGGTGTTCGAGGTGAGCTACTGGTATGGATTGAGGATTGGCTGTCTGACAGAAGGCAGAGAGTTGGGATAAAAGGTTCTTTTTCGGAATGGCAGCCAGTGACAAGGAGTGTCCCGCAGGGTTCAGTGTTGAGGCCGCAGCTGTTCACGTTATAGAACATAGAACATAGAACATAGAACAATACAGCGCAGTACAGGCCCTTTGGCCCTCGATGTTGCGCCGATCCAAGCCCACCTAACCTATACTAACCCACTATCCTCCATATACCTATCCAATGCCCGCTTAAATGCCCATAAAGAGGGAGAGTACACCACTGCTACTGGCAGGGCATTCCATGAACTAA